>NC_090184.1:22277064-22497064 GCF_024679245.1 Pseudorasbora parva
GGCAGTGGCTTGATGGTGTCCTCAAATGTGTGGTCTGTTGCTTTCACTAATTCCACTTCATCTGTCGCAATGCAAGCTGGATCCGCTCCATTCTCTTTGATCTTTAACATAAAGACACTATAAGATGAGTGTGCATCATTAGTGCCACAGAAAGTCGCCCCCAGTCTCGACAGCCTGGCCTCCATTTTTCAATTAAAGTTGCTTTACAATCAAATAGCCCAGCACAGTTAGGAAAAGGCTGCATTGATTAGTGTACAAATTAACACAAGAAAGAAATCATTCTCCCTCCATAAGCTAATTTGCCGTCCTCGGTTCTCCTAAATAAGTCCCTCCGACAGACTTTTTATACACAGACCCTCCACTGCCTCAGTAAATCCTGTAGATTTAATAACCATAATTGCAATAAATTCGGTAAACATTTAGATTGAATGCAATAACTGTGTCATTTACTCCAGTAGGTTGCTTTAAACGTAATTTAATAAAAGGGCAAAGGACCCTCCACATAGGCTAGTCACTAATCCTTGGTGATCCATGCGTACACATTAGGCTGAAGCATCTTGGGACGAAAATAGACAACAATTGATCTAGATTTCCTAGAAAATATCTGATCGCCGTGGCTTGTTGTTTAGAGAGACTTCACTTGGCGGAGCCTAATTATGTTTGTATTGCTACTCCATCTCAGGTCATTTGTGTTGGGTCCACTGGGTCTTAACGTAGGCCTATTATCATTCAAAGCCTTAAAGGTGTACCACAACATTTATCTGTTTAGTTCTTAGTCTTAGAGATGAGATAGACAGTTGCGGCATGTTTGTGTGTGGCATTTTAACACAAAAAGCTTGCGTATTGTATATAAACCACCCGCAATGCTGTTTTCTAAAGGGTTAGTTCACCCAAAAATGAAAATTAGCCCATGATTTACTCACCCTCAAGTCATCCTAGGTGTATATGACATTCTTCTTTCAGACGAGTACAGTCGGAGTTCTATTAACAAAACAAATTTCCTGGCTCTTCCCAGCTTTATAATGGTAGAGAAATGTGAGTTCTGTTTTGAAGTCCATAAAAGTGCATGTCCATCATAAAAGTGCTCCACACGGCTCCGGGGGGTTAATAAATGCCTTTTGAAGTGAAGTGATGTGTTTGTGAAAGAAAAATATCCATAGTTAAAATTTTAGGTTGAGTTGCTTATAACATGCATTTGAAAAAGCAACATGCATCAAACATCCAAACATGAGAAGCATTTGGTCATGTTTAATCAAAGCGTTTTAATATGTTTATTCAGCTCACCAATAGTATGATGTTTATAGCTATAACGATTTCCACATGTATTTCCGTGAATGACGTGTGCTATCGTACTTCTGCGGCATATACTTGGAGTACCCTGCGCGAGAGCGCCCTCCAGCTTGCGGAGCAGCGTTAACTACTGATCACAGCCATGCTGCACTGAAAAGCTGCGCATGCAATTATCGCAGCCTCTGCCAGATCGTGTGCGATTTTATTGCGATTTATCATGCAACCCTATTGCCCTATCCCCGAGAGGCGTCACAGCTTGCAGTACTCCTGTACATCGCGTTTGGGGTCACTCTTTTGTCGACTTCTGTACGGTTCTCTGCCGAAAGCTAGTTATTTTAGTTTTATAAAGTTTTAAATATGGATATTTTTCTACACAAACGCATTACTTCACTTCAGAAGGTCTTTATTAACCCAGAAAGCCACGTGGAGCCCTTTTATGATGGATAGATGCACTTTTAAGGACTTTAAAAAAGAACTTGCCATTCACTGATATTATAAAGCTTGGAAGAGCCCGGACATTTTTAATATATCTCCGACTGTATAAATCTGAAAGAAGAATGTCATATACACCTAGGATGACTTGAGGGTAAATCATGGGCTTATTTTCATTTTTGGATAAACTAACCCTTTAAAGGGATAGTTCACTTTAAAATGAAACTTCTGTCATCCTTTACTCACCATTCAACAGTTAACTGGAGCTATTGACTTCCATAGTAGGGAAAAAAAAATACTATGGAAGTTAATGGCTCCAGTTAACTGTTTGGTTACTGACATTCATCAAAATATCTTCCCTTATGTTCAGCTGAAGAAAGAAATTCATACAGGTTTGAAACGACTTGAGGGTGAGTAAAGGATGACAGAATTTTCATTTTAAAGTGAATTATCCCTTTAATTGCACTGTAAAGTAGTAGTTTACTCAAATTACAATTCTGTCATAATTTTCTCACCCTTATGTTATTCCAGACCTGAAAAAATGTTGGACCCCATTGATTTTCATTATATGGGAGAAAAACACTGCCATTTTTCAAAATATCTTCTTTTGTGTTCCAAAGAAATAAATGATGATTTTCATTTTGGGGCAAACTACCCCTTCAATTAGCATTTCAATAAAATCTTTAGGGCAAACATGTCCTTACTATGTAAATTAGCACATTATAGTGCAGTAAAGACAATCACATTTCTGCCATTTTAAAAAGCTTTTTAGATTTTATTTACAGTCTTTATTTTTATTTTGGGGATGCATTTGCACACTTACCTGATTTGTGCAATTATTTGAGTGATTTGGGTGCTACAGTTGCACAGAAAGCGTGAGCAAATAAATAACATTGTCAACAGGCACAATTCATTTTTAGTAAATTCATTTTAAACAGCATTCTTTAATGCTTTAACATCTCAATAAATGTATAAGACGGTACAGAATAGGAAAGTGGCCATAACTATTGCAAGCACTGCCTCATTTCCAGAGATTTGCTGGTGGCATTTACGCAGTGAAAAGTTTACTCCCACTCTTTAATGCGAGAATGAAGATCCCTCATCTTTATATACAACCGCCACTAAAACCATTTCATCTGAAACAGTTCAGAACATAATGTCAGCCCACTCCATATATCTGGAGCTCATTACAGGGGAAAAAAGGTTTGCAGTAATTAATTATCCTGCTAATTGGGCCCTCAGCAGTATTATTGTCTGTGTCTGCACTGCTTATTTAGTGTACAAACGAGACCTGCTGTATGATTGTTTCTCTGGTTTTAGGAGACTCATACGCCTAGCTATTAGTACAATGACTATCATTCAGCTTACTGACACTGAGAGCTCAGTCCAGTACTGAAAAGCCTTTATCAGAGAGTTCATTTTTGGATATCTTTATATCTTTGTTTGCATCTGTGCATGTGTATTGGTCTATGTTCTTTGTCTGCCAAACCTATTTTTTTTTAATACTGTAGGTCTAGAGTAGGGTTCCACAAATCTTACCCTGGAGGGCCAATGCGTTGCAGAGTTTAGCTCCAACCCTGATTAAACAAACCCACCTGTGATTTTTTTTGAGGATCCTGAACATAAATATCCATAATAAAGGCTAGATGTCTTACGGCGGAGTCACCATCATCATCACCGGCGGCCATCTTGTCATAGGCAAGCTTTCTGTCGGGCTCTGTGGAACCTGATGTAAGATGAGGGATCTGTATGAACATAAATACTCTTATCTCGCTGAAATCTTGACGGATTTACAAATGGTTTGGTTTCTTACAAACGTTATTAACATGGCTACAAATCTGGATGCTTTAAAGGCCGAAAAAAAAGAAAAACGAGCGGCTGGAGGCGTATATCGAGAATGACGAGTGCGCACAAAGTGGTGACGTCCTCAAGCATGGAGAAGAAAACGCTACCCTAAATAAAGCATAGAATAGCTATCAATCAGATTCACCTAATACATATATGATCCAGAATCAGATCCAGAGGCTGAAATAAATTGAACAGGGGAAGCAACAACAGCAGGACGTCCGTCTCTGTGGTATGTACTGTATTTAGTGGCCTGTCAACATTTGTGTGTGTTTACTCGCAGTTTATGAGGACATGATTCGGTTTATGGACTATTGTATGCGACTAAACCTTAGCAGTATCAAGAAAAACGGTTTTGCACGTCAGACTAGTGTAACGTTATACATGATGTTGTACCGCTTCCCGTCATTTCTGAGTTCAAATGCAGCGCTGCCTTCCCGGAATGCTGTACTGAAGCGTTGAAGTCGCTTGATGTCACCCATAGGAATAAAGTGGAGTGCGGTGCGACATACAGTATTGTTCAAAATAATAGCAGTACAATGTGACTAACCAGAATAATCAAGGTTTTTCGTATATTTTTTTATTGCTACGTGGCAAACAAGTTACCAGTAGGTTCAGTAGATTCTCAGAAAACAAATGAGACCCAGCATTCATGATATGCACGCTCTTAAGGCTGTGCAATTGGGCAATTAGTTGAAAGGGGTGTGTTCAAAAAAATAGCAGTGTGGCATTCAATCACTGAGGTCATCAATTTTGTGAAGAAACAGGTGTGAATCAGGTGGCCCCTATTTAAGGATGAAGCCAACACTTGTTGAACATGCATTTGAAAGCTAAGGAAAATGGGTCGTTCAAGACATTGTTCAGAAGAACAGCGTACTTTGATTAAAAAGTTGATTAGAGAGGGGAAAACCTATAAAGAGGTGCAAAAAATGATAGGCTGTTCAGCTAAAATGATCTCCAATGCCTTAAAATGGAGAGCAAAACCAGAGAGACGTGGAAGAAAATGGAAGACAACCATCAAAATGGATAGAAGAATAACCAGAATGGCAAAGGCTCAGCCAATGATCACCTCCAGGATGATCAAAGACAGTCTGGAGTTACCTGTAAGTACTGTGACAGTTAGAAGACGTCTGTGTGAAGCTAATCTATTTTCAAGAATCCCCCGCAAAGTCCCTCTGTTAAAAAAAAGGCATGTGCAGAAGAGGTTACAATTTGCCAAAGAACACATCAACTGGCCTAAAGAGAAATGGAGGAACATTTTGTGGACTGATGAGAGTAAAATTGTTCTTTTTGGGTCCAAGGGCCACAGGCAGTTTGTGAGACGACCCCCAAACTCTGAATTCAAGCCACAGTACACAGTGAAGACAGTGAAGCATGGAGGTGCAAGCATCATGATATGGGCATGTTTCTCCTACTATGGTGTTGGGCCTATTTATCGCATACCAGGGATCATGGATCAGTTTGCATATGTTAAAATACTTGAAGAGGTCATGTTGCCCTATGCTGAAGAGGACATGCCCTTGAAACGGTTGTTTCAACAAGACAATGACCAAAAACACACTAGTAAACGGGCAAAGTCTTGGTTCCAAACCAACAAAATTAATGTTATGGAGTGGCCAGCCCAATCTCCAGACCTTAATCCAATTGAGAACTTGTGGGGTGATATCAAAAATGCTGTTTCTGAAGCAAAACCAAGAAATGTGAATGAATTGTGGAATGTTGTTAAAGAATCATGGAGTGGAATAACAGCTGAGAGGTGCCACAAGTTGGTTGACTCCATGCCACACAGATGTCAAGCAGTTTTAAAAAACTGTGGTCATACAACTAAATATTAGTTTAGTGATTCACAGGATTGCTAAATCCCAGAAAAAAAAAAAAAAAATGTTTGTACAAAATAGTTTTGAGTTTGTACAGTCAAAGGTAGACTCTGCTATTTTTTTGAACACACCCCTTTCAACTAATTCAACTAATTGCCCAATTGCACAGCCTTAAGAGCGTGCATATCATGAATGCTGGGTCTTGTTTGTTTTCTGACAATCTACTGAACCTACTGGTAACTTGTTTGCCACGTAGCAATAAAAAATATACTAAAAACCTTGATTATTCTGGTTAGTCACATTGTACTGCTATTATTTTGAACAAGACTGTATATATATATATATATATATATATATATATATATATATATATATATATATATATATATATATATATATATATATATATATATATATATATATATATATATATATATAATATTTGCACAGTTTTAGTAGCCTTTAGATTTAACATAAATACCTTGTGTGTGTACATATTCATTGCACCTATCTGTTCTGTTCAATGTTATTTTCATATTGAAGTTCATGGTTATAATTATTCATAAGTATGTAGTGGCATAACTACATCTCTGACGTTTATAACAAACGAAACAGTTTGAGAATCGGTTGAAATTTGAGCAAGTTATGGTTATTTAAAAGTACATGCACCATTAAAACGCACTGTTACGAGTGAGCGAGCTGCCTGTGACAAGATGGCCGCTGGTTGCGGACAGGGACCTCCATTGGCCAACAGCGCGTACGAGACATCTAGCCTTTGTTATGGATATCTATGATCCTGAAGACATTGATTAGCCTGTTCAGGTGTGTTTGATTAGGGTTAGAGCTAAATTCTGCAGGAAAGTGGATCTTGTCGGCCAGATTTGAGGATCTCTGGCCTAGAGCATTGAGCGCTGATTGACAATGCCATCTAGTTACGCCAGGCAGAAAGGCAAAGGCTTAGAAATACAAAAAGAATATACTTTAAAGAATGTATTAATATCAAAATAAAAAGAGATAGTTCACCTAAAAATTTTAATTAGTCCATGATTTACAGTCATCCTAGGTGTATATGATATTCTTTTTTCAGACGAATAAAATCGGGCCCCTCGTTTTTTTGTCCATTAAAGTGCATTTGTCCATCATATAAGTGCTCCACGCGGCTCCTGGGGTTAATAAAGGCCCGCTGAAGTGAAGCGATGCGTTTGTGAAAGACGAGTATCCATATTTAAAACTTTACAAACTGTAATCTCTAACTTACTCTAGCTGTCGAATGCAGGTTCAGGAGAGACTGGCGTTCCAGCAGAGTACGCTCCGGTGGGAATATGCTAGTTCTTGCAAGAACCAAGTTTTGTTTTGCTCTATCCTCGGCTCTTCCGTATTCGTCACCGGAACTTACACTACACCTGTGTTCTACGTCATACAGTCACACATACATAACGCCAGTATGTAGTGAACACCCATATGATAGGTAGCGGAAGTTAGAGATTACAGTTTGTAAAGTTTTAAATATGGATGTTTTTTTTCTTACACAAACGCATCACTTTGCTTCAGAAGGGCTTTATTAACCTCCTGGAGCTGATGCCTTTGTGTTTATCTTGGCAGATACATACTAGATACATACTATTTACATTGACAGGATGCACCAAGTGTAAATAGCAACTAGATTCTATTTGCACTAAGTGAAAATAGCATGTTTTCTTAGCGATAATTGCTATTTACACTAAGTGAAAATATTCTATTTACACCATATAAAAGTAACAGTTCTTTGCAATATGTGTAAATAGTAATTAGATGCTATTTATTGGATTTTATATGATTTTTTGGGCAGATACATACTATTTGCACGTCAGTATTGCTATACATTAACAGGAAGGATGCAATAATAACATAGTGTAAATGATTATATTTATTAAAATTATTAAATGGATGCTGTCTTAATGGGAAAAAAACACCCACCCCTTTACCCTACCCAATAAATAGGCCTACTTTTAATATTATAAAATATTGTGTTAGGCACTTATTTATTTACACTTTTAGAAAATGTTCTGAATTTTTTTTTGAAAGTAAATGCCTTTCCGATGTGATGTGTGATAGGAAAAAGGAGAAGAGCGAACTCTGCAAAAGGCAGATTGGAACCCGAGTTGATTGCATCAAAACTTAGGTTTCAATGAGCCTTACGCTCCACTGACTACACCACTGAAGACATATAAATATGCATGTCTTTTGTAAACTTGGTCCAGCCAGTGTCCAGCCAGGCATTGTTGGGCGGAGCTAGTGTAAATATCGCTTGCCAACAAGGTGTGCTATTTTAAACTTGGTTTAAATAGACACTGCATTTAAGGAATGTGGCTGCTTTTATAGTAAAAATAAATAAATAAATCAGTGCTGAGAATTCAGAAATTAGTGAATTGAGAAAAAAAGTTCTCAATTCCCTTTTGCCATATAGGCAGGGAAACATCAACACCCATAATGCACTGGGCATGTTGCCATTTAAAGCCACTCCCACCAGTCTGCTATGACTACACTTACCATAGTCAAAAACCACCTTCCTTTTGTAGGAAATGCTTCTTAGCAAACTTTTAGTCATAATGATGTACACTTGTAGTGTTTCCGGGTGCAAGAATTCAAAGAGTAAACATTTAGCGGGAGTCAATTATTTCCGGTTTCCAGTAAAGGATCCAATGCGTTGGAGGCAGGTGCTAAAGCTTACAAAGCATCGTAAATACAGAGAGAACACCGCAACAAAATCTGAAAAACATCTGTGTTTGTAGTCAACATTTCAAATTGGATGACCACGAACAGTGTTTTTGACCAAACGTAGAAGCTACTGTTCTGTCAGTTCCAGCAAACCCCTGAAACAAAACAACAAATAAACATACATTTCCTAATCCAGGTAACACAGAGAACAAGGAAACATTGTTAATTTAGGCTACTACTGACATTGGAACAACATTGTGAAAATTGGCAGCGTTTTTAATGTTTACTCCTGTGATAAAAAAATGTACACCGTGTAAACAGCTCTGAATTATTTTGCAGTCTTTCTTTATTGTAGTCTTTATTTATGCCCAACACTGTGTGCTAGTGAGATGTGTGAGAAGTTTTTTTGCTATAAAAATAAACTATTTTAAGTGTGTGCATTATTGTAACTTTTATTTCTCTTGCACAGCCAGCAAGCATGGCAGATCTTCAGAACATCTCCAGTGCTAAAACAGAGCTACAGCCTGAATCCATCTCTGATATTGGTGTGCTGGCATCCAAGAAAGAAGCTCCAGCTGACTACTATGTTGTGAGTTTGCAGTTGGCAAAAATATACATTATATGATTTAGAACCTACAATCTCAAAATAGGAATGTGAATATGAAATTTAAGTATTTAAATAATAATCAAATGTAATCTGGGATGCAGAGACATCTGGGAATGTCCTTTTAATTTTTTGTTTTTACTGTTTATTTAAAAATTACCATATTTTACTTATTTGATCACTTATTATACTGAACTGTATAATAATTGTCTTGTTAAAAATAATATGAATCTTTGCAGTAAATTAAACAGTAATCAATCTTTTTGTACTTCCAAAAGCAACATTTTATAGTATTATTGTGCAATAAAAAGTTTTTTTAGTTTTTTTATTGTAGCAGAATCATAGAAAAAGAAAAAGTACGCAGAAACATACCCTTATACCTGTGTGTGTGTGTGTGTGTGTGTGTGTGTGTGTGTGTGTGTGTGTGTGTGTGTGTGTGTGTGTGTGTGTGTGTGTGTGTGTGTGTGTGTGCGTGCGTGCGTGCGTGCGTGTGTGTGTGTAATTATTTATTTTTTTTACATTGTAAGGTAACTAACATTTAACAGATCTTAGAGTGTGTTGTGGTTTTGGATATTCAAAGGGTTAGTTCACCCAATAATGAAAATTCTCTCATTAATTACTTACCCTAAGGTCATTTGACACACCCCAAAAGCTTGCACAGTTCTATAGCTTGTCCTGGGTCAACATTTCATTCCGTAGTGTTAGGCAGTTTTGATTTATATGATGTTTAGTGTTGATGATATCTTTATTTTACATTATGCTTCTGCTTACATATGTTATCGCTTGTTTCTGCTTCTTTTTCGTCTGTGTTTTGATACAGAGATTACCGTAATTCCTCAAATAAAGACCGGGGCCTTTTTAGTTTTTAGGCGCAGGCCTGTATTTCTAATTCCATCTGTTTAAAATATAACTGCTTAAAGTAAACCATTTTCAATTTAAAGTGATCGTTCCAGTGGACAAATATCATTGATTTATTTAAGAAACATTTGCAAAAATATCACCATACAACAACATTTTTTGTAACTCCGCGCGCAGCTCCGCATCCGAAGATGAACAAGTTCTCTGCAAATCTAGCCGAAAATGACGTCTCATCACACAAGCACCCAGTTTGCACATTAGGTGCTTATACTTACTGAATGAGCCTACAAAAGCAGAAATAAGCCATTTTAAATAAAGATCCAGGTTTAATCAAATAAATAAGTAAATCACGACACTAAAGGTTAGTGAAATTAGGAAATATTTAAAAGATCGTTAATTTAGTGCATATTTTGTTCTCATGTCACAAGTAGGCTAATAATATCAAGCCAAGGTTTATTGAGTTTTACACGATTCTTTTGTGGTGTGGTTTTTGTTGAAATGTACAAAAATAAATATCATCACCTGTGTACATTAGCCCACTTCTTCTCGATGCTTTTCCCTGTTGGTTTATAGAACAATTACTCCGAGTCGCCCTCTGTTGTTTCAAAGAATAGCACAAGGGCGAGCGCGTCAAGTATAAACGCCTCGTCCGTTTGGGGAGGAGCGCACGCAGTCAGCGGAGGCTCGTGCCGTGGAGACAGGCGAAAGTATAAACAAGGCGTGAGACGCGGCGCCGCGCGGAGCTGAGCTTCGAGGCTTGTGTGCAACCACCTTTAAGACGAGATAAAAGAGACAAGAGGCTAATATTAGGTGTGTCATAATCAGCTCCCTAGTTCAGTAGTCAGGGCACTGATCAGGACATACCGGTAAGTCAATGGACTGACTCCCTGATCAGTGCGCTGACTACTGAACTAGGGAGCTGATTAAGATGCACGCATTGTGAATATTGATGTTTGTAGCCTGCCTGACACGGCATTTTCACAGATGTCGCATTGGGGCGCGTGGCATCAGGATGGTTTCACTCCATCTTGATGTGGGTCAGCCGTCACGGCTCAACCCTGAACATTACGATGAACTTGAATGCACATTAAATTAACGGCATTTAGGAGATTATCCACACCTTTTCCCCCTGCCTTTATTTGAGACCGGCCTCTATTTGTTTGTGCTGACCACGCCCCCGGCCACTATCAAAGGCCCGATGTTTAATTGACTACAGGCTTTTATTTGAGGAAATACGGTATGTATTCTTTCAGAATATGCATAATAGCCCCCAGAAAGCTAATACAGAAACCTGGAAAATTCTGTCAATAAAGGGGAGTTTTAGTAGCTACAAGTATTAAGCAGTTAAATGTCAAAATAATTGATATCGTACACTAGAGTTGTGCGAGGTGGGAGTAAATTAAGCGCAGTCTGCTGTGAGGTCACAATCATGTTGCATTGTGGTCTATGGATCTCCCTGAAGTGTACATGAGTAGACTCTCTCCCTTTGTCAAAATCGAGGGGTGGAGGGTCTGTCCAAATAAACTTACCTTCCCCTTTTGATGAAGTCGAATGCACTCCACAGTTGCGGTAGGGATTCTCCCGAGGTGAATTGCTTTGCGAGTGTCTAAAAGTGGAGTTAAATGCAGCCAAGTATTGTCATAGGTTAATTTGTTTGGTAAAGCCTAGTTAAGTTGATAGTTGTGCTCTGTGACTGGGTGTCTTTTGTTTGCCATGCCATCTAGTTTGTCTGCCCTTTATCTTCAGTTCATTCAAGCCCTCAGGTTTCCATTATCCTATATCAGGCATTTTTCAGTGTTAATTGGTAAGTTCTTGTTTTTTTGTGGTTAATATTCTGGATAGTTCGTCATAAATACATCTGCATTCAGTTTCCAACTCGAGCCGTATTATACTGTGTAAAATGACAGTTTTACAAAAAATTAAATATTTAAAAAGTAGAAATTGTGTTTTTATTTCCTTCCCTTCCCTAAAGGCACAAACATTATTTATTGACAAGGTTTGGTTTATTTCGTCTCTTCCTCTGGCCGGCTCTGAGCTGTGAATCCTTATATCCTGAGGATAGATTTTAACAACTCTTTCAGATGAGGCCTCCAACAGAGTTTGGCACCAGTGCCCTGTGTTTGTTTAGGACTCAGATGGCACTAACACAAGGGTGGCTGGTTCTCCAGCGCTTCTGCAACTCTCAGCAATCCCAGAGCGCTGAGAGGGGAAACTAGGACAACAGTATCAATGGCCTCTAGGAAAATGTTTGTGTGTTTGTGTGTGTGTGTGTGTGTGTGTGTGTGTGTGTGTGTGTGTGTGTGTGTGTGTGTGTGTGTGTGTGTGTGTGTGTGTGTGTGTGTGTGTGTGTGTGTATCTGTTGTGTATGTGGGTGTGCCTCAAAAAGACTGAGAAAAGAACCAGGGCGGAAAGAGAGTGGGGAAGTTTTGTGAATAAAACAAAGCACAAAGCAAACACTGTATAAAACAACCCTGCGTTAAGCTTACGGGCAGCTTGAGTTCTTCCTCTCCACTTTCCTCTTCTCCCTCCGTTTTCTTTCTTCTCTCTCTCACTTCCCGCCCCACCCACCAGTCCCCCAACTGTTGCCGTCTCCGGCGGGTTGTCTGTGGGTTGGCACGGTGCTGGGGCTCTGCCCACTGGCACTGAGGATCCGGTGTACGCCACATGGCACCACCGTGTTCTCAGAGGCCCTGTTCCGCTTGGCCTTTCCCTCCGTCACACACAGCAGGATGCAACTGTTACACTTTGTTTGCACAAACAAACACATTTATTTATTAACAACCTTACAACAAAATATATAAGACAATTGAAAGATTTGATATTTAGTAGCTAGTTTTCTTAAAGCTTTGACTGTATTAAACTCTGATTATCAACCGTCATTTAACAGCTTTCAAACAAACAGATTTAAACAAAAACTGATAGCCCATACGGAAATGTAATATATGTCTATATATGAAATATCAATATATGCGATATATGTGATATATAAAGTAAAAACATATATGAAACATATTAGAAATTGGAACAATTCCATATATTGACATATAAATGTATCCCATATATTATATATGTTAATGTATGTATAATGCATATTTTGACATATAGGTCTCATAATGAAATATCCTAATATGCTCATATAGAGTAAAAACATAAATGCACATATATGCACAGCATCAGAAATTCCATATATTGACATATATCTTTAGTTCACATATTATATATGTTTAAATTATATATGTGACAAATCATTATCACTGTCAAATTTCGTAGACTCTTAAAATCTATACTATGTATAAAACAAATAAAATTTAAAATATAAAATATTTATAATGTTACTTATTGTCAGGCGAGGCAAGAGATGAAGGACTCAAGGGTGCAGAGGTCAATGGGCTTTTTATTAGACTTCAAAAATAAACAATCGAAACAATCAAACCCCTTCATGCTTGTAACTGGCTCGCCTTAGTTTTTATACAATAAAAAATCCTCAAAAAAACGGGAATTCACTTTTGCCAATAGTTTGTGTTCAAACTAACTGTAAGATTCTCAATGAGGGAGTAAAAATAAATTGTATCTATTTAACCACTGAATGAGATAACATAGTAACAATTAGCACATGGATGGAAATCCAAGACAGCATTGTGAATATCAAAGCTCAACACTATAAGTAAACAAATAAACAGTAAATCAATTCCAAACCCAAAATACCAGTGATACACAAACAAAAAACAGTACCAAACAATTCAAAATGGCGTAAAGGGAAAAGGATATACAGTCTGCAATGCAAGTCTCTTATATGAGTGTTGTAGAAGTCCCAGTCCCAGCAGGCAATGAAGATATACAATCCTAAATCCTAGATTAGGCACTGGCACAATCCAACACAGGTCAGAAGTAGGTATCAGTGCACTCAAGCCCCATAACAGAGTCCTCTGCGAGCTTCTCTGCAAACTTCCAAACACTATGAATTAACATTTTTATGGTACATAAAAATGTGCATTTGAACAAGATTGTAAAGCATTAGAATGTACAATTCACTTAACTCTCGAACACAATGTGATTCCAGGCATTTTCACACATGCTCCATTGCCATGCCTCTCCTCTATGCTACTCGTAACCTTAAAACCACTTCCTCCATTTGTTGCCCTCTAGAGGACAGGATGAAAAATGTCACCCATGTACCAGAGTAACCGTTACATGCTAGAACAAAACATGAAAGTACACGCCTTGCCTAATGATGAGCACAAGCCGCATGCTAAACAAACAACCCTAAACACATGGACAAAAGAGTGTATACTGCCCAAGCAAAACTAGATGCTCACACGAGACCAAGCGAATGCTCAAACTGTACACTTACAACGGGGAGAAAAACACACATGGAGCTTTTAATGGCCGAAGCCTGAACCAAAACCAAATTATGAAATGCCAAGATTCAAACACCACTATATTAATCCATATAAAATCCTATACAAGCATACTTAATGTTTGCATATATTATGTTTAAATAAACTTACATGTATAAATTTGACATATATTGTTTACATATATGGCATTAACATACAGTACCATATAAAAAATCATCATATAAATAATTTTAATATATGTATATATAAGAATTATTCTATGGGTATTTCATACATGGTATAAACCTATATCTTCATATATCGTGAGAATGTATATATGCGCTAATAATGTATTGCCTTATATGAAACATATATGACATCACTACTCGGATATAGGGACATATATGTACATATATTACATTTCTGTATGGGAGATATGTTAGTTGTTTTTAAGATCGTTTTCTGAGGTTTGACAATTCTACACTGATTATCAATAGCTCCTTACAGTGCTCATATATCCAACATATTAACAGCTCTTAAACAACCTCATATAAAAAAAGTTATCTTTCAATTTTAATTTTTTTGTTTATTAGCTGCTAGCTTTAGCAAATGTTCGATCTAAGACAATTTGAAATTATTAGCTTTTGTCAATCAACACAACTATCTCATTTTGTTTGCACAAATGAACATGCTTAGGCCTATTTATTTTTTACAAATGGTATGCAACCAAATATAAAATAAACTCAAACAGTGTGTTTGCTTTTTAACTGCTAGCTTTAGCAAGTGTTCGAACTAAGATCATTTGAAATCATTAGCTTTTGTCAATCAATGCAACTATCTCACTTTGTTTTCACCAATGCACATTTTTCAAATGTATGCACAACCAAATATAAAATAAGCTTAAATGATGTGTTTGTTTTTAGCTGCTAGCTTTAGCAAGTGTTCTGAACTTTTAATAATTTGTACTCTGACTATCAACAGCATCAAACAGCAATTATTTGTCTTGTTTTTTGTTTTGCAGCCTTTTTTTTTTACAACCAAATATATACAAAAGATAGATATTTCTAATTTCCAGTAGCTAGTTTTAGCAAGTGTTTGAATTTTGACCATTCTGCATTATTGTCACAGCTTCTAACAGTAGGCTAATTGAGTATCCAGCATCATGCAACACTTTCACTTTATGTGAACAAGATGGTTTATTTAGTAACAGCCTTAACACAACCAAATATTAAAGGGGGGGGGGGGGGGGATGCTGTTTCATACATACTGAGCTTTTTACACTCATAAAGACTTGGATTCCCATCCTAAACATAGACAAAGTTTCAAAAATTAATGTTGGATGTTTGATGGAGTATTTCTGTGTCGAAAATACTCCTTCCAGTTTTTCTCAAGTTTCGGAGAGTTTTTTTCGAGTATGGCTCGACTTGACGTTAATAGAGCGGAAGGTCCTTGTATGGGCCATATGGGCTCTTCTCCCGGTAGGGTGCGCGCGCGCGTGACTAGTAGGGCTGTCAAAATTGCTCACAAATGACGTTCGAATATTCCCTCTAAAACAAACACAAATATTCAAACATCTGGCCGCGCATTTTATCAAGGGCGCGCATTTTATCAATGACGCGCATTACGTCAATAACAGATTAAATTAATACAAAGAGACATTAACTACTTGTATAGGTAGTCTATTTAAGTTTATACATATTTGACAACGTATTACTTACACAAAAACAAGTAGATTGTTATTATAAATTATATAATTATTATTATATATATATATATTTATTATATATAAATTAACTAATGGCCAAGACCGCAGAGCGCAGACCTCTCTCTCCCTCTCTCTGGCCCTCTCTGCGTATAACGGTTTAAATGAACTGATCAAGAGTTTTGTGCAAGCAATTTAAGGTTGCGAGACTCGCGACTCTTTCCCAAATATAGCAGGCTTCATTCAGTGATTAAAACAAATATTATTAATATTAATTGAAGTTTTACAGCATACTGAGTGCTCCGAGCGAGCTGTGCTGTGGTAAACATGGAACTTTTCACTGACATGGTAAATAATCACACCAGTGAAAGCTGTTCATTTATCCTTTATTCATGCAATATCTCTTCAGCCAGTACAGTAGCCCTACATTTTAGTAATGTTTCTGTTTAACGTTAAATAAAATGAGGCATGGTATGCTAACTGTATATTACATAGCTTGCATATAACTTTATCTCGCGGCTCAACAATTTTACCTCCTACCGACCAAAATCCCACATACTTCCAGACATGGCTTTTTAGATTATGGAGTTAAAATGAATATCTGGAGTTAAAATCGCTTTCTCTGCTGCGGTCGAGTTGGGCTATGCACTTTCTGCCATCATCCCTGCAAGACACGTCCACTTTCAGCAGTGACAGTGCGACTCCTGCTGTGACCTCATGAACCCCCATGCACGCGCTCACTCGCAAAGCAGACAGCCACGCCTCGACTACCGCGGCAGGGGATTTTTTGTGCGCCTGTGTCGCGTCGCAAAGTGGATCTCTACAGTCACTGCTGTCAGGACTTTACCAAATCATACCAAAGTAGTGTGTTTTTGACGGAGCGGTCCCAGCGATAAAGGTTCGGTCCTGCTTTGGAAGCAGCCAGTGAGTAAAACTGCTTCAAATGTCTATACCGTTGCCTGAGTAAACATCAGTAAACAACACGATCGCGTGCTTCGTCATTCAAATGCGCTAACGGACTCCATTAACGTTACACTATTCTGACGTGCAAAACCATTTTGCTTGCTACTGCTACGGTTTAGTCGCATACAATAGTCCATAAACCGAATCATGTCCTCATAAACTGCGAGTAAATACAATACATACCACAGAGACGGACGTCCTGCTGTTGCTGTTTCTCCTGTTCAATTTATTTCAGCCTCCGCATGATTCTGGATCATATATCTATTAGCTGAGATCGATAGCCATGAGTTTCTCAACGCTTGAGGACGTCACCGCTTTGCACACTCGTCATTCTTTAGCTCCGCCCACTCTATACGCCTCCAGGCGCTCGTTTTTTTCCGAAAAGACTCGGTACAGCCTATATTTCTTTTATAAATATAATAAAACTAAAGACTTTTCGGAGATATGAAGGATGCACTACTATTCTATGGGTACTCAAGATTAACATGAGATTGACTGAAACTGAGTGTTTCACCCCCCCTTTAACAATAAATGCAATGATTTGTTTTAGTAGCTATGGTTTTTATCAAGAATTTAAAGCTCTGACTGTTTTGAACCTGTCTAACCAGCAAGATTAAATAATTTTGCTTTATGTGTGCAAACAAATGCAACAACCTTCACACGACCAGATTTAAACAAAACCTGGAAGATCTGTATGTTTTAAGAGCTAGTTTTAACAAGTGTTTGGAAGTTTGACTCTTAAACAAATTGCCAAGCATCAGACAACTTTTAAACAAATCTGTTTATTTACGTTACTAAATATGAACAAAAATTGTGGTTAGCTATTTTAGCTAGGCTTCTGAACTTTATTAACAACCTCTAAACAGATTCAGTTATACATCAGCAGACAGGAAAGCACAATACACTGAAGACTTGTTTAAGCGTTTTTCGGTTGTTTAAAATGTTTTTTTTTTTTTTTTTTTTTTTGTTCTGGGGAAGTAGAGATGTCTCCCCTCCCTCTACTAGTCCCAAAGCTTAGCAACTGTTTCCACATTCAGGCTGCGTTGCCTGCCCTGGCTGCATGGTGGCATACTGACTCCTTTGGTGCCTGGTTCCTCCCTGTTTGACTTTGGGCTTCACGGCTCCGGCTCTTTGTTTATGCTGTCAGGAGGAGCGGGGCACTGACCTGGAAAAAGTGTCCAGGACGGGTTGTCTTGTAAAGGGAGGAGGGAGACGGGAAGGAGAGGAGGATATTGTGCTTGATGTATAGACTCCTCCTGAGAGCTTTGGTCCTAGCCAATGCCTGCGGACGCTGTAGCTCCACTACACTCTTGCTGTCTTCGTCCACCCGTCTGTCTTCCGCTGTCCGTTTACCTGTCAGCTTGTCTGTCCTTTCTGAAAGCTTAATATATGCCTGTCAAGACTTCACAAGAGATCACTTAAGTTGCGTGCCATTCAGAACTGAATTGGGAATAGCTATTCAAGTCGATTTCTGAATTAAAGTTGAATTAAGGTAGCAAACAGGATGTAGAATTGTACTTTCATAAATCCTATTTAGAAATACAACTTGTATAGTTCTTGTAAAGTGTTTTTATTTTATTTTATATAATGCATTAGATTTTTCTGTATGAGCCATAAACATAAAACATTTATAATAATTTAATTTACCTACCCATTATAAGTTTCAATATAAATTATGCATTCTGTTATATTATTTTTACATTTATATTTATTATTTTAATGAATCGAAAAAATGCATTTTTATGCACAGAGAACACTTCTTCTATTTATATTATATTATATTATATTACATTACATTACATTACATTACATTACATTACATTATATTATATTATATTATATTATATTATATTATATTATATTATATTATATTATATTATATTATATTATATTATATTATATTATATTATAGTTTTATTTAAAAAAATGGGGTGGACGTTTTTTTTTTTTTGGGTTGATGGCTATGTTGAATTGACCATATTTGGCTTATACTTTCCAATAACAGTAATTAAAGTAAATATATAACAACTATTATACAATTATATTCCATGTATAACAATTTTGACACAATTTTGTTGGACTCTTGTGATTGTTGAATTACATTAAATTGCAATTTAGTAAATTTCACTTCCTGCCATTGCAATTCTAATTCAACATCCATCCAAATTCCTGAATCGTGACTGCCATTGTTTTTACTGTATTTCAGGAAGGCAACTGCTTGATCTCTGCAGAGCACAATGCAGTCTCATTTAGCTCGTTCAAAGGCCTTCTTTGTGAGGTCTTGTCTCATCCTTGTTGTCCCATGAGGGGCCGGTGGTATTTTTAGGAGGCTTAGGATTCTTCTCCACTTGCATAGGGCTCTAATGAGATGGAGTGAAAGCTCAAGCAAGCCTTAATTAAGCCAAGTAGGCAGATAGCAGGGCAAAAAAAAGAGAACGCGCACATCGTCCATACATTAACTCGATCTCACCTCAATGCACATTCTCCTCTCTGTGTCTTTTTTTTTCTTTTCACGTAGGTTGCACAAACAACAGATGGCTTCGACGCCAACCTGTGGAAGGACAGCATATTCAAATCCAAGGTCACACGCTATCTCTGCTTCACCCGAGCTGCCACGTCCAAAAATGTAAGTGAAAACGTGTACGTTTCAACATGCTCATTGCAAGATTTTCTCCAGTTTCTTCACACGCACGGTTTGCCCCGTTTGCTTCATTCCATCCCTCATTAGGGTTCTGCGCATATCTTTGATCACAAACTCCTTCAAAATATGCTCCGTCCTTTAAAGTGAAGTATCTAAACCGAATGCAGATACTACTCTGCATTTAGAATGGTTTGAGGTTTTTATTTTTATTTTATTTTTTTTACTTGATGTGTGATGCATGCTTGCATTTGAAAATTTGTTGATGATCTCCAGCTCTCCCAAAGGAATTTGGTTTATGATTATTCATAAACGCAACTCTCCGCGTTAGTAGTTTACGATTTAATTTGGCTCAATTAACCTGGTCCCAATAGACAGTTTGAATACCTCCTAGCCATTCATCAAAGATGGAGAAAGCCTCCAAAAAATGTCAAACTTTTGGTTATGGGGATTCTTGCTTATGAAATATGACACATCAAACAGCCACCCAATATGGCTGCTAAAGGAGCACTTATTTTAAAAGATTCCTCTGTGAATTGGAACTATTTGAACATTTCCGTCCTATTCAGCTGAGTTAAATTGAGAATGAGCGTCTTTTTATGTGCAGGTATCTGTCTCGAAAGTGAAACAGGTGGCGCAGTCATGCTGTTTAGGTTATCAGTCTTCATTTAAGGTGAACAATGCAAAGTTGAGTTGCCCTACCTTTATTGTTCCTCCATTTGCGAAGGCAACACATAGCATGTCTCTTTTTTTTTTTTTTAGAAAACATTCTGTACTTAATCTTTGTCTAGGATTAAAATCCCTCAAAATGATGTATTGAAAGAAACTTGCCTTGTGTTCATAATTGGGTTTAACCTGCGGATAGGTTTGCTTGTAGTGTTTGTGAGGATGACAAAAATAGGCTGTTGCTAATAGGCTTGTTTTGGTGGATCATTGTTATTCAGTGTTACATCTCACCAGTGCATCTGCTTTTTCCTTTAATGCGCACCATTGCCATAAAATGCCTTTCACTGATTAATGAATGAATAATTATAAAATGTTTTCATTTCATGTATCAAAATATAGCTGCTTTTGTTTTCTTCTCTATTGCAAAAGTTTTCAGACGGATGTCCAAGGGCCACAAGGAAGTGTTCAATAAAATATGTTTAAACAAATGAATTTATACTTCTACAAAATCATGTATAGTTCCAATTTATATTCGGTGTCTTCACCTGTTAAGTACTAACATTTTAATTAATCATTTAATCTGATAAAATGCACGTATTGTGTACATACATGTTTTTACCTTGTACTTATTTAATTTTTTTAATACCTGAATATAATTACAACCCTAATTAATTCCTGTTGCATCTCTAATTATACTGTCGACCCTTCCTTTACACCTTAACCTACCCTTACACTACCCACACAATCAAACCTGTCTCAACCTACCTGTATCCCTCCCCTCAATAGCATTAGGTCAAGTGTTTTGCTGTCATGATCATCATATTAAGGGGTCTTCAACATCAAAATGTTAACTAATAACTAACTAATAGCTCATTAACTACATTTAACACGCAACTTTTGTGTTATTTTGTTCACACCTGGGCTGTGTTTACTTAGTTTTTTTAATAACAGCAGTATTTTGGGCAAATATATAAAGGCCCTTTAACATCAAAAGTGAAATGATTTAAAGTATTTTTTCCTTATTCATATGGTTGAATTGGATTCTCAAAGGTCAGCAGCAAAGACATGGTGTTATTTTAATAGTTTAAAAGTAATCTGATTACATTACATTCATTACTGTAATTAGGGGTGTAACGATACACTGGTGTCGCGATTCGATATGTATCACAATACTGAACTCACGATACGATTTGTATTCCAATATTTTAAGCCAAAATAAAGAGGAGGTTTTTTTGTTTTTATTTTTTTTATTATTATTGTTATTAAAAATTATTATTATTTGGGTATTATTATTAGGACCCACACATATTCCCCTGCCCATTGCATCATTATTCATTATATTCAACATTGTAGATAGTCGTTTAAAGGACAACTCCAGCGAATTTTTAAGTTTATCTTGATCGATATATCTTTGTGAGTACAGTCTATAGAAAAAAAAAACAAAACAACGAACCGGATTGATGCTTGCAATGCGGAGTTATTACAGTTAATAAACAGAGCCCCCCCTCAGCTTAAACGGCAGCTTTGGGGGCATAAACGTAACGGGTGTCTTTGTGCCTCTTAACAGACACAAAATGCAATTAAAATGTCTGTTTATCATAAACAGGTCCCTTACATGACAATGAGATGAGTTTAGCCACTTAGCCATTGTTTAAATTCATCTAAACAGTGTGTTAGAAGGCTATCTCTATCTCGCGCTGAAATCCCGTGGGAACTCAGCGCTAGCCGGAAAAAAGGCAGTCCAGTGGAGAAGAGCGTTGTGTGTGTGTAAAGCACAATTATTTTATTAGGCTACTGCACATCTTTCCCCAAGCCGTGTGTGCCCAAATGGAAGGATAAATAAAGTTTACATTACCTCCACAGTGGTTGCACCTGTCTTTAACCACGGAATGGCATTATTCTTCAACCGGCCCGGCTGTGTTGTGTCTGTGTAAGTTAGTCAAGTGTTTGGTACAAATTTTCACAATTCGGAAGGGCACAAATGCGAACCATTTCTTCTTCACTTGTGAGTCCGATCGGATCATCACTCTAGTGATGTCTGGTTCACGAAGGAATCGTTCTTATTAACTGTTTTTTTTAACCGATTCTTTTTAGTAGGGATGCACCGATACCACTTTTTTGGAAAACGAGTACAAGTACGAGTACTTGGATTTCAGTACTCACCGATACCGATACAGAGTACTTAAAAAAAATCATGATTTAAATTTACAGGTAACGGCTTTACTTTAAAAACAAGGGACTAGTTTGGAATCAAGAACATTTATTTAAAATGAAAAGCATGTTGTATGCAACATATTACAGAATAAATAATTATTTTTAAAAAATTAAACAGTGACAGTGCAACTCAAGTATTTTTTTCATAAAAGTATATAAATTCTGCGGAATTGTTTCGCATGTAATATGGCTTGTTGCAGCGTGAAACTCTCGTCTATCCACTGGGAGGTTGGGCTAATTAGTGACACGGGGTTACTCGATGATTGCCTGTGTTATTTTCACAGCACGTGGATTGTCTCTGGACATTTTCTCTCGTCTTGCAAGAGTTTGCTGATGTGTGGGTTGTGTTGGTTTAGAAGCGTGGGTAAACTCTTTGTACTCATTACTTTGTACTAAATACACTACCTTTTGAGCCTCCTCTGGACAATTTCGCTGAGCACAATTTGCAGTCCGCCTTTGTTTTGTCGTATTCATGCACTTTGAAATAGTTCCACACTGCTAACGTATCTCGTCTCGTCTTCTCCCCGCTCTGAGCTGTAGCCAGGCCTGGGGGCGGGCACTCGGCACCTGTGATTAACCCCTTACACGCCGCTCAAGCATAGACATTTCTCAGACCATGGTATCGTCCCCGGTATCGGGGGACTTTTAACGAGTACGAGTACTTTCGAAAATGTGGTATCGAGGCCGATACCAGATACCGGTATCGGTATCGGTGCATCCCTACTTTTTAGTGAACCGGGCGAACCAGTTCACCAAATTGGACTGAATCGTTCTAAACGGTTCGCGTCTCAAATCAGCGCTGATCACACAAGTTACTTTAGTTACTCACTTTCTGACATGACTGACAGTCCCTCCGAATAGAAATAAACTAAGGTCTTGAATTATATGTTGTAACTCCAACCGTTCACTGAACTAAGTCATGTTTTGCTGAGAGAACCGATAAACTCACAAGAAGCTGATACTGAGCATGCGCGAGTAACTGAACGAGCAGCCGCCCTCGGATCAGCAGGACAGAATCGAAAACCGTTTTTCTCGGACACGTTCAATACTGAGAACCGTCGAGCCGATGAGCGGAGCCTCTTCATACACACGACCCTCTTCCCCACTGGACTATTTTTTCCGGCTACAACGGAGTTCCCATGGGACTTCAGCGCAAGACACAGCTAGCCATCTAAAACAGGTGAATTTATACAATGGCTAAGTGGCTAAACGCATCTTGTTGCCATGTAAGGGACCTGTTTATGTTAAACAGACATTTTAATTGCATTTTGTGTCTGTTAAGAGGCACAAAGACACCCTTTACGCTTATGCCCCCAAAGCTGCCGTTTTAGCTGAGGGGGGCTCTGGTTGTTAACTGTAATAACTCCGCGTTGCAAGCATCAATCTGGTTCGTTTTTTTTTTTTTTTTCTGTAGACTACTCACAAAGATATAACGATCAAGAAAAACTTAAAAATTTGTCTGAGTTGTCCTTTAATGTAATACTGTCAATGAATTTTATTTTTTTCTCAGGCATTACTTGCGCTTTCAATACAGGCAGCATCTCTCTCAGTGCTCATAACGTCCTGCCTCTCCCGCTATTAATGCACTATACATATAAGAATAAACCATCTAACATGCTTTGAACAATCATTCTACTAAAACTAAATGTGATCTGGTGGTTTAAATGATGTTTGCGCTTTGACTTTGAGGAGTGTCGCTTTAAATAATGTTTGCGCTTTTGAAGAGTGCCATTCCGGCAGCGCGTGCGCTTCAGATGATCAATGCAATCCGTCATAGCTCTAATCGCAAGAAAGCGTGTCAAAATGACCGCTCTCAAACTGTAAATGTTTAGCTCATCCGAGAACTTTAATTCTGCATTTGCTCGCTCTCCTGTTGATTTCGTGCGTCACGCAGTCATCTGAACGTCCGTGTTTACTACAGTATGTGCGTCGTTGTAAACCTGTTTATCATAAACCATCTCTCGTGCTCACTCCAGAAGACTTGGATTTGGATTAGACACTTGATTAGTTATTTTTGCGTCTTTTAAGTATGAGAGGATAATGGACTTTAAATGGTGGGACAGAAATTCATCAGGTTTCATAAAGAATAGGCTATCTTCATTTGTGTTTGGAAGTTAAACGAAAAACAACATGATGGTGAGTAGCCTACATGATGGCAGAGTTTAGATTTGTGGTACGTTTGTAAATTTGTGTTTGGGTGAGTTATACCTTATAAATACCTTATAAACCTTGGATAAAAAAACTCTATATCGTTTCCATCAACTATACATATTGTCACATATCGCTCATATTGCAATATATTGTTTAACGATATATCGTTACACCCCTACTTGAAATGCCTTACCCCCAGAACTTGTGTTGGTGATTTCCAGCGGATTAACATTTGACATTTGTAGAACATGTCCTGACCAGGTGGAAACAGGGCCAAACAGGGCCAAATTAGTTTTGTGAATTCAAGTCCCATTCTACTTTTTAAGTTGCTTTATTGTTATCATTGCAGGAAAACGACTGTACATCTTCTAAGCTCCATATTATGAGTTTCAAAGATGACGTTGCAATCCACTGTGGC
Organism: Pseudorasbora parva; assembly: GCF_024679245.1. Lineage (NCBI taxonomy): Eukaryota > Metazoa > Chordata > Actinopteri > Cypriniformes > Gobionidae > Pseudorasbora > Pseudorasbora parva. The sequence goes on from NC_090184.1 coordinate 22,301,697, forward strand.
TGGTTTACCCAGGGCAATTCCTGCCTGTTGATCAAGTTAAATGAGATCTGCAGTTTTAGTATGTAGCACATCAGTCCCCTCTGCCACCTCTCCAGCATGAAGTCTTAAAATGTGTGTCTGCACTGTTTTGAAGTCCCTGACGCTAATAAAACATGGCAGCGCCATCAACAAAGGCTATTTTGTCTGTCAGTCAAAGTGGCCCCCACTGTAATTGTCTATGACAAAAACAGATTCTACAGAATTAGCCAGTGAATTATGTGGTGGGAAGTAAACAGTTTGTGATTTATCATACTCAGGGTTGGAGGTAGATGGCCCTTTGTCAGGTCCTGATGGGAAAAATCTCTCCCGTGTCTTTTATTAAAAAAAAAAAGTGTTAAAAAGAAAAAAAAGAAAAACATGCCTCATGCATAGTAATAGCATTCATCCATATTTGTACCCTCAAGTCAGAACTATGAATAAAAATGGTCTGTAGTGGTAATAACTGCCGGGTAATAGTAGCGACGCCATCCAGAATGTCGGACTCATCACGTCACGGTATGCTAGCTGCACACTTTCAGGGCTTTTGCTGGATTATTGCTATTTATTACAGCGAAAAATGGAACCATAATGAGTCCAGGCTAGGAAGGCTGAGGGAAAAAGTCATGCTTGAAAATGTCAACTAAACAGCTCCTGATTGTTTTCAAGTACTCCCTGTTCTAAAGCACAAGCAATTTGGCCTGCCACCGACCGGCCCTAGCGCTGGGCTGCCACGTCTGAAGATGATGGCTAGCACACAGGTGATCGCATGCTTAAAAGAGGGCAGCGATTCAACAGAATTATGTGTGCGGGTCTGCAAAATACTAGCGGCCTTTCATTGTAGGTATGAATCGTGCATTATTGAAAGCCGCCCGTTCCAGACGTAATTTTAACCCTTTTATTGAACAGGCTCATTTTTATAATGGTTTAAACTCATTTAATCATTATTATATCACTAAATTTTGTTGTAGATGCAATTATGCAACGTGGCTGTGGACATGAAGTTGATTGACTTGAAGGACTGTTTGCCAGAGGGCTTCACTCCGATCCAAGACACCACGGATACCCGTAAGCAGTTTCCTTCAAAAATAGCCTTTTCTTTTTTGCTTTCCTCCTTGCTCTCCTTCTTTCTCTCTTCTCTGTAGTCATCCTGAGGGAGCGCTTCTCCAGAGGTTGCGAATGTGAATGTTTCATGGGCTCAGGTTTAGCTTAATTTATGATGGTGCGAGAGAGTAAAATAAACATTTTGCCCTGAAGGTAGGAGGAGAAGAGAACGATGAGTCATTGTTTATCTCTGCCAGAACCCAGCTTTTCTTTATGATGTGCTTATTTATTTATGTATTTATTTGTGCAGAGCGGGAGTGGATGGTGGTTATCTAATATTAATGAAATGCATTCCCTTGATGCTTTAGTGCTTTTTGAGTGCTATGTATTTCTCCCCTTCTCGTCTTCTCTCTTCTCCTCTCACCGCGCCTTTGAGAACGCCGCAATATTATTTTGGCATTGGGAGTGAGGGCAGCATGTTTATTATTTTCATTATTATTGCATTTACACGGCCCTCGCCCCAGCGCCGCCTCAAAACGAATGGGATGGGCTCAGGAGTAATATGGCCGAGTCTAGTAGCGGGTTCTGGAGGAATGACTAAAAAGAAGATGGAGTCTCATTGGGCGCTGGTTTTAATGTGCCACTTTATTGTAGCAAAACCATGTTTAATAGATGCCTCAGCCACTATATTGCCCTTTCACTCTCAGTCAAGTCCCTTATATCCTTCTTATATCCCTCTTGACACAGAAGATTCCCCTCCAGCACCCAAAGACATTTTTATGCAATTATGATGGGCTTTCATATACTTATATGATGTTTTGAGGCTGAAGGCACATATACGTTGCATTTATAAGGTGTTCAAATATTAATGCATATATATATTTAGCTTGTCTGTCTAAATAAACCTTTAGGAAATAGGTAGTTTATATATATAATATGTAGTTAGATTGTTGTGTCATTGTTTATAAGGCTTCCCAAGGACAAATAGGTCAGGTAATATGCTTGCGTAATGTAGGTTTTAGTTATGAGTCTATGGGACTGTGGCATATAAAGGCACATTTGGACTCTGGTGTAAATGTAGTTAGACTGCTGATAAATGAAAGACATAATTAGGGCTGTTTATGTTATGACTGTTATATCTCTTTCTCTCTCAGAGGAGCAGGCTTTGAGGAAGGAGAGGCTGTGTGTGAAGTTGGTCCCCAGGAGCAGCACCGATATGGCTATATGTGACGTGGTTATACAGGGGAAATCAAAGCACAGCCTAGCTAATTATACATTTATAGGGTAAGAAATCTTATATTTGGATAAATTGAGTTGGTTAATATCATAAACATGACATGTTTTTTGAGAATTATTTGTTTGATGTAGATGTTTTGGACACTATTCCCTATGATGGTTAAAAAAAGTAAACGTAAATATCCTGGAGCCATGTTTATTATGCTGTCTGAATCATCTTTTTTTTTTAACTTAATAGGATTGTTCCTCTAGTCTGTCTGTAGGTTTTTTTATTTTTTTATTTTATATTATTTTTTTGACCAGATCCTGTTTCCACTAGTGCCCCTCAGTGCCTGCGGCCTGCTACAGGCAGCATTATGGGCACTTGCTTTACTGGCGCTGCTTTTCCAAAAGCTTTCAAAGCCACCCACGATATGTCTTACAAATCTTAGTGTTTGAATGGCAATTTTATATGTATAGCATATAGACTGAGCAAGTGTATATATATATATATATATATATATATATATATATATATATATATATATATATATATATATATATATATATATACAGAAAGATTCTTTATATAATACTTCCCCGGAGCAATCATAGAATATTTACATAGAGTCCTCAACCGATCAGCGCAAGCACTAATGAGGAATATATATATAATATATATATAATATATATATATATAAAATACTCTTTCTGTAATTAATCTTGATTAATCACACCTAACATTAAAGTTTTTAATATATTTTTATATTGAAATAATTTAACCTCCAAATTAATGTATAAGTAACCTAAAGACAGTATATTTTAAAATTGTATCTAATGAGTAGGAGATATACAGAAATGTAATAAAGTTATCAAACACTTCACAGTGTTTACTGCATGAATTATAAATTAAAAAGATTAATCTTTATTAAAGCTACAAAAGTTCAGGAAAGAGCAGTGAGTGATTTTCTCTTTTGTTTTTTGATTATCATTAATCACTGCTGTCACTTTAAGATCTGAAGCACAAGACAAGACACAAATCCGGATCAACTCTATGATTTTATTTAACGCTTTCCACAAAGCGGATATGTGTTTTTGTCTGAAATTTAACATGGCCGTGTGCTAGTACAGATTTAAGTTCTTATTTTTGCATTTTATTGCGCTTGGATGAATGATAGTGTGATCATATATTGTAGCACAGCCAAAGTTTATCAGAAACAAACTTCATAAAGTATGAAGTGTAAACACCTCATAATCTGATCAAAACATTGTCTAAACAGTTTTACATCAGTTTGACATTTTATGTAGCATATTTGTTTTATTATGGAGCTGTATTATAATCTGCAGTTTAATACGTCACACAGAGACATGCAGGATTCACATTTAAACTGACTTTTGCGGTTTAAATTTAACAGACACTAACAGAATAAACTTACCGCACAATCCTCTAAATTACAGTTAATTTATCAAACTTCATTGAGAGCGAGGCGGCAGAACGTGCATCATGTTTGTTTTCTTTATTTTGCAAAAAGCACAACATTTAGTTTTTATTGTGAGTGTACACAAATAAAAGTAGAAACTTAAAAGATTATAATGATGTATAACACTTGCCTGTATGACCAAATCAACATAGTATTTTGAGTCTCTTGTTGCTTAATTATTGCAACTGTCGACCTCTACGGGTTAACAAAAAGACCCTTATTAACAAAACTCATAAGCACGGCAGCCTTATTCTTTTGGTGCACTTGAAGGTGTGTGGGTAAAATAGAAGTGTGCCCTTCAGATGATGCCACCTTCACCAGGCAAAGTTTGCAGATTGCCTCAAAAATATTTACAGGTTTCAAATAAAATCCAAAATATTGCCAAATATTTTACATTTTACCTTTTACATTTTGCTTTGAAACTAAATACTCCCCCATCGTCTTGTCAGTCAGCTCGTAGTCACTATACATCACACTCTCCGCTGCTTATCTGTGACTCTTGTACGGCTCACGCTGGATTGAGAAGGCTAACAATTCTCCTAAAGCCAGCTGCTTTGGCCAATCTTTTGCTCCATTTAACCTATTTTTTTCTGCCCTGATCCGGCTGAACTCTGCACTACGCCATGGAAGTTTTCCTAGACCCCCACCTTCCCCAGCACCACCTGCCTAAATCTGCTTTGGGGGTTCTCCATAATTTTCTTGTTTATTAGAGCCACAATTTATGTGCATATTTTGGCAGTAGCCTTTACTTATGCTAGCAGCAGTGTAGCACATCTAGTCTGCCAAGACAAAGCCTGTATTCATTCCATTGTTATCAAAACAATTCTGTTTAATTCTATTCTGAGACTTGAAACCATTTTTAAATGTTCTTGATAATTTGTCCACAGAGAGCTGAATAGTTTGGGCATTTGGTATCAGCTGGGAAAAGTCACTAAGTCGCAGGACACAGTGCACAAAACAACCTCTTCCTCTACAACTGCTCATGGTGTTGTCAGGTAAGACACTTCACAAGAATACATATACATATAGCCTATTTTAATAGGACATTCGTTAACGGGAGGAGAATTTGTTCATTGTCAGTGGGTCTCATCAGGTGTGGGATATTCCAACAATCTGTAAAATTAAGTTTCTGTAGGAAGTTAGAAATTTCACCTTTACGAGTCAAACAGAATGGAGCATAAGATAACTGAGCGTGTTTTCATTGATAGCCCGAAGTTCAGCGCGGACAAAAAGGCAGAGAGACTGCCATGAGGAGAGCTCAGTCTGTTGTCTGCGCTGACACACAACACAAACACACAGTCTGCCCAGCAGCCATGCACATAAACACACAGCCTGAAGGGAAGAAGACAGAGAGGGAGTGTGACTTTGTACCTCATCCAACTCAAACATGTCAATTATTTATGAGCAGGAAGTAGTGGGGTTTTTCCTCTGTAAATAGTAAATAAACAATCACTGCTCCCCTTCAATGGTTAGTACAGCTGAGAGGTTGGTGGGGGCATGTGGATGGTGCCAACTGAAAGTGCTAGAATTGAGCACGCCAGAAGGCCATGAGGGTCCTGGCTCTGCAGTCATAGGGCCAGTGCACATAAAGCTTAGATGGCGTTTTATTTCTGCTAGCTTTAGCCACTTTATATTTCAGTATCTTTACAACAAGGTTGGCAGTTCAGTGATTTTACCTCAAGAGTTTTCTACTGAACAAATGATGAGGATTTGAGAGATAATATTGTCTGTTTTGTATTTCCTACTTCGGAAGTTTTAGTTGTTGGTCAGTTAGTTGACAGCTCAGTAGATCTGTTCTAAAATGTATTCATCAGCTTCGAAAGTGACTGATCTGGAACACCCTACATAGGCAGCAACTCTAAATTTTGTTGTTAGAATGTTGCTAAGCTATCAGTGTTACCAATAAACATAAAAAAATGCTTAATTAATGCACGATAAATGCATAGCACACACATATATTTGGTAACTTGATACTCTTGATACTTTTAGGTATTGACTGAAGTTTATTTATTCATAATAATCCCCTCATCTTCCATTTTACATTTATATTTATTTGTATTAATACTTGAAAAGCAGCATAATTTTGTATTCCCTTCCTTTCAAAGAGCCTTTTAGTGCGCTCAAATCCTCCTGGGAAGTTTGTTGTACAAGTTGTAAAGCCATATTTGTCAGTCAGTGCAGTCAAATCACTTTGGGTAGAACAAGAATGCGATGCACGTTTCTTTTTTTTTTATTATTCAGTTTGTTATGAAAGTGCTTTAAAATGAATTCTTTTATATTTGATAGTAATTGTACAATATGATTTTATTTTGTACATTCAACTTAGCTATTTTTTGTAAATTATTATTTTTTTTTTCAACAAATCTAGTTTACAATTACAAACAGGGCTTGACATTAAAGGTGCACTATGTAGTATTTTTGCAGTAAAATATCTAAAAACCACTAGGCCAGTGTTGTATATTTTGTTCAGTTGAGTTATTACAATATCCCAAACGTTTCCAACTATTTGCAAATTGTGAGATAATTGCTATTTTAACCAATGAACCAGGATGTCGGGGGAATCACCTGTTAATTGCGTCATATCTGCATTCCACTAGCCACTTTGGCGGGTTGGATATCATTTCAGCCTATATCCAAAATAAATGCTAAGACCATCGTATCACGAAATTAGAATTCAATTACAATTCTTTCTCGATTAACTTGCAGTTAGTGAAGGCGGGATAGGCGGAATCATGCTGAATGACACTTAAAAGAAGTGCTCTGTTGCGTGCGCTTTCTCTTGTGACTGAATAGCAGTGGCAGGACATGCTGTTAATGCAAAATGCAATCTTCTGGACCACATGTGGAGGCAGGAGGGGCTGGACATGTGCATGCTCACGTACAGATGCGTTTCTACCGGGAGAGATCGAGGTCAGTCTGAGCCGCTGTAATCACACGGATATATCACATCATTTACTCAGAGTATAACATTAGTACTTTAGAAGCGTCAGCGCACAGAGTTGTCAAAATATACATTGTGTAGAATATCTCGCATGAACACAGTTGGTTATGGCTTAAGTGTACGTAAACAGGTGGGTAATAACTGAATATGTGTCAGAATATTACATCCATGCATTCAGCAGCCCAATTAAATACCTGTCTGTTATTATTGTTAATCAAACAATTACATATGTTAAATAAATGTATGCATGTTTTAAAAAAAAAACTACTGTAGCTGACAAATATATATTTTTTAAATGTAATATTGTTTTTGTAATTTGCTTGTTTGTTCTTTTGTATAGCCTATAACAAAAATAACTTGTATCATATATAATTTCTCATTATTAGCCTACGCTTATATTGCACAGGTCTTACCCTCCTGCAAAACCCAGCTAATATACAGTGTAGTCTTGATTTAGGTGGTCACTCTGTATTTGAAAGTTTGAAAGGGTTTTAAATCTTCTAAATCAAGTAAAATGACTCAAAATTAAGTAATTTAAAGGGGGCGATGAATTGAGAAATCAATTTTCCCTTGAGCTTTTGATATATAAAAGATCATGGTAATGTAAGATTATCCTCTATTAAAACCCTTTTGAACCCCTAGATTATCCTCTATTAAAATAAAAGTTTCAGAGCTGAAAACATCCTTGTTAGTCAAAGAAAAGCTTTTATAGATACCAAGCCCAGCAAATGATCTAGTGCTTCATTCTTACATCATAGCGCTATGAAATGCCTCTACAGCACGTCTAATCCAGTAGCCTCGCCCACCGACTCATGGAGGTGATCGGCTCGTGCTAGCCAGCCAACAACAATAAAAATGCCGAGGAAGATAGCAAGATATTGCCCTATTCCTGGTTCAGAAGAACACACTCGCTGCATAAGCTTCCTTCGGATCCTAACATTAGGAATGTGTGGTTGAACTTTATTTTTTACGCTACACTGTGTGATATTTTCCCCCATCTAGTGGTGAAAAGGTATATGACCATCCAGTGAATATTAGTTTCTGTTTCTCTCAATTCCGATTTCGTTTAAACTCTTACGGTGGCCGATTTAGTCCAAGATTAACATGCCTTCCAGCTCGACCTCATCCATGAGTGTTCCTTCAGGTGATGAGGTTACTTTAGAATTCTATTATAATTTGCAGTTATTTAATTTGTAAGTAAACATGTAGTTTAAGACATCTATGTAAAATGAATAATAGTTTTACGTTTAAGTTATTTTTTTACCATTTCATTGCTAACATCAGCTATCAGGATCCCAAACGAATGGAAGCTAATCTTAGTAAAGTAACTTTTATCAGTGCTATCGTTATTTTGTATATTGTACGACATCACTAGTGTAAGGCAAAGTTTACATTGTAGGCTATATCATTTTCTCCATGAGCAGAGATCAGTTGATGTGACAGAGGTGCGAGGGAGAGCTAGAGGTAGAGGTTAATGTGAAAGGCGAAGCTTGAATTTATGGGTATGTCCCTCTTTGGCTAATGTACGTTCAAGATGGAGGGGCGACATGGCGACCGGCATTCGAACCCCCTCACCCGTATATACTTTCAATGGCATATTATAAACTTACGAGAATACTTTATTGCTTGTAAGAAGTAAATAAATATTAATGAGCACATATTTTTGAAAGAACTAAGTGTTTTAGCTAAGAATAAACTAAAAACGTTACACAGTGTAGCTTTAATGAAGTTCCAGCTCACGTGGGGAAGACATGTTCACTTCAGTTCACTGCAGGATTGTTTGTAAACAAATCTACGGTTGATGCTGGATTTGGATCTGACAGGTATGGTACAACACACTTATGTGAGTAAAACGTGTTTTTATATGTAATAATATTGCATTGTTATAGATCGTTTTGCTTATGTGTACGTGTCTAACAGAAACATACCTTTCGCACGCTGGACTCAGACACGTATGGGACAGGGCTTGCAAATCCCGGCAGGCCGATCAATCTCAGAATAATCTGTTCTTGATCTGCGCTGTTGTCTCTCGACTTGACTTTTGAAGGGTGGCGCACGTGTGTGTGTGTGCGCGAGCGGTTCGCGATTATATCGACCGATCGTTCGTATAAAAATTATAGTGCAATCAATCACGGGTGGATGAGAAATAAATAATTGTGTTTGTTTGATAAAGAAGTTTACGAGCCCTGTGATGGTCGCTGCTTTCAAAACAGTCTCTCCTCTCTCTCATGTGAACTGACAGGGGAGCTTAAGCTCATTAAATATGCAAATCGTATCTAATTCTAGCCATCCGCATTTACTTCCAAGTCTCCAGTGCAAACTAAAACAAGTTCAGTTATAGCCTACATAAACTATCATATTTTCTGCTTAACTTTTATTAGACTGCAGGTCGAAAGAAAAGTGCGTTGTTACACAGCACATTCTCTGCAGTCTGAGCGCGATGCGTGAAGGAAGTTCACTCTTTGGTATATTATCTGAGGTAAATCATTAGCACCATTTAAGGTATACAGTACATGTGTTTTCTTGAACTAAATGCATTAAAATCTGCTAAAACTTATACGTAGGCAGGTACTTTTCTGAAAAAGAGTGCTCCCGTGTTTCTCTCACTGTTTGGCAAGCACACCTTAAAATACCGCCATTTCAATAGAGAAGGGAACGCGCATCTCTTAAAGGGGCCACACTATATTTCTACTTGTGGTATATGGACCTCCTCCAGGAATGGTGTGGTACTGGTGCGCTCTAATGTTTCATACGAACTGTGCCCTGTTATGAACTAAACTGCCAGTGTAAAAACTCAGTTTATTTATATTCTTAAAATTAGAGAAATCACTGCTTATTCGGAATTTTTAAACTTAGGCTTAAGAGACATGAACTAGTTCTTTTAAAAACATCTCTGACCTTTAATACATGTCTAGTCTTCATGCTCTGAGTATGGTTTATCTAATAATAATATTTGTCCATACTCATGTTGATTAGAGTATTACATTTAAAACTTATATATTATATACGTATATATATATATACTAAAAGAAGTGTTTCAGGCCCTTCATAGATATGGCACATTTAAATTATGTTAATTTATGTTTAAATTATGTGTGTATATATATATATATATATATATATATATATATATATATATATATATATATATATATATATATATATATATATATATATATATATATATATATATATATATATATATATATATACTCCTAAACAAAAATCTTAAGACCAGGGGATTCATTGCAAGTTTTACACCTAACCGGGTTGTAAGTGCTGATTCAAAATGCCAAAAGAAGAAACAGGAGCAAGAGACAAAAAAATAGAGAGTAGGCAATTTATTGAAAACTGCATTTAAACTCAAACAGGCCGTTCATCAGCTGATCAAAAGTTTAAGACCATAGCCATAAAAAGGACAAATCTGCAAAAAAAATATGGCTTTAATGGCATTGTCCTTCAAGCAGTCATACTGTCAAGATCTCCTGATGGCAAAGGCAAAAAGGCTTTCTCTCTTTGAACGTGGCAGGATTGTTGAGCTGCACAAGCAAGGCCTTTCATAACGCGCCATCGCTACTAAGGTTGGACGCAGTAAGACAGCCATTTTACATTTCTTAAAAAATCGTTATGGGACAAAAAAGTCAAGTGGTAGACCCAAAAAGATTTTGCCTGCACAGCCGCAGGATCCGACGGGTTGTCCGTGAAGACACAGGTCGATCCTCAACCCAAATGAAGGCCCTTACTGATGCTTACTGCAGCCCAATAACCATAAGGCGTCATCTGCTAGAGAAGGGCTTCAATAACAAAAACCGTCTTCAAAGGCCACGTCGACACAAACTTGCCCGTTTAGAATTTGCAAGGGAGCGCCAAACATGGGACATTGAAAAGTGGAAAAAAGTTTTATTCTCTGACGAGGATTTTTTTAACCTGGACGGTCCCGATGACTTCCTATGTTACTGGCATGACAAGGAGATCCCACCTGAGATGTTTTCTACGCGGCACAGTGGAGGAGGCTCCATCATGATCTGGGGTGCTTTTTCCTTCAGTGGGAAAATGGAGCTTCAGGCTGTGCAGGGGCGTCAAACGGTGACTGGCTATGTGGATCTGTTGCAGCGGGCATCCCTCTTGACCGAGGGCCCCTGTCTGTGCGGTAATGCCTGGGTCTTTCAACAGGACAACGCTGCAATTCACAAAGCCCGCCTGACGAAGGACTTCTTCCAGGAGAATAACGTTGCTCTTTTGGACCATCCTACGTGTTACCGTGATCTAAATCCCATTGAGAACATTTGGGGATGGATGGCAAGGGAAGTGTACAAAAATGGACGTCAGTTCGAGACCGTCTTCTTGAAGCCATCTTCACCACATGGAGCAACGTTCCCACCAGCCTCCTGGAAACAGTCACATCAAGCATGCCAAAACAAGTTCCCTTTATCGAGGGAACTCGCACTGCGTCATCGTAGATGACACATCGGGGAACGCCCTCGGCGTGACGCTGCTGAGTTCATATCAAAAAAGTCCAATCTTGATTGGTGTTGCGTAATGACGTAACGAGTGACGGCATACCTGGAGGTATAAAGGGACGCCGGCACAAGCAAACGCAGCTTCCTGCTTTCAGCGGTCGCGCTCTGTGTTCTGTCTGTCTATTTGGTGTTGTTTGTCCCGTAGGGCTTATTATATCATTAGATATGGCGAGCGAGCAGTTTAGACGGTGTGTGCCTCCCTGTCCGCGCTTTATTTCGGGCACGGACACACACCAGCTCTGTGTGCAGTGTCTCGGCATGCAGCACGCCCGGGCCGCTCTCGAGGGAGCGGCTTGCGGCGAATGTGATAAGCTGCCGCTGAGAGTACTGCGCTCGCGGCTGGCGGTCTTTGACGAGGCCGGTCAGCCTCGCGAGCCTCGCGGTTCTGGGCCCGCTGTTGCCGAGGCAGAGCAACGCCGCAGGTCGTGGGGCTCGCAGCTGGATCTGTCAGCGAGATTAGGGAATGTTGAGGCATCTCTCTCTTCCTCTGACGATTCAGAGGATCTTCCGCCACGTGTGGAAGCCCGCGCTGCGGCTTCTTCCCGCGAGGCGGAGGATCAGGTGCTCATGCTGTCCGATTCCGAGGGATCGTTGACAATGAGCACCGAAGCAGGCGCAGTGGGGCAGTCGCCACCCCACTCGCAGGCTATGGAGGAGCTCGTGGAGGTCTTGACTCGCGCTGTGGCCAAGCTGAGCTTAGATTGGCCACAAGAGGAAGTGCACGTCCAGCCGCCAAGCAAGCTGGACGAGCGCTTCTTCAAGCGTCGAGCCCAGCCTCCACGCCGGGGTCTGCCGTTTTTCCCCGACCTGCACAGTGAGCTGTGTAGGGCGTGGGAGAAACCCTTCTCAGCACGTTTGACTACGCCCCCTGCACTTGACTTCGCTAACGTGCTGGGAGCGTCTGAGAAGGGATATGTTGCGCTGCCGAGGGTAGAAGAGGCGCTCGCGGGCCACCTCTCTCCCGAGACAGCAGCTTCATTGAAGACCCCGGCATTGCCCTCGAAACCATGCCGAGAGACTTCGAAGCTGGTGGCGAGGGCATATAGTGCGGCTGGTCGCGCTGGTGGGTGCCTGCACACTCTTGCGGTTCTGCAGGCCTACCAAGCGGACTTGCTGAAGGAGCTCGATGAGGGCGAGGGTCCCTCTCCGGAGGATGTGACTGAGCTGAGGAAGGCAGCGGATTTGTCTCTTCGTGTCACCAAACAAGCGGCCCGTGATATCGGCCGCTCCATGGCGGGTTTGGTGTGCGCGGAGAGGCATCTCTGGCTGAACCTGTCGGGGATCAGGGAGAGAGACAGACACTTTCTCCTTGATTCCCCGGTTTCGCCTTCTGGCCTTTTCGGCGGCGCTGTGAGCACCGTCGTCGAGAGGTTTCAGGAGGTGAAAAAGCAGGCGGCCGCTCTCAGCCAGTTCATCCCTCGCCGCTGGGGCTCCTCCAGCAAGGCTGCCTCGAGCGGGCAGTCTCGGCCAGCAGAGGGCTCCTCGCACCGTGAGGTGCAGAAGCAGAGCGTCGCTTCTCGTGCCCCTCCTGAGGGAGCTTGGCAGAAGAAGCGACGCTCTCGCGGGAAGTCTTCAAAGCCGAAGACCGACCTGAGGGAGGTTATTCAGGCCAAGAAGGCTTCCAAGCGGTCCTAGCTGCGGCAGGACCGCTGAGAGCTGTCCCCCACGGGGCGGAGCGACCGAGGTCGTTCTCCCCCCGAGGCTCTCGGGAAATCGATGTTGTGCTCTCGCAGTCAAAAGGGCTCCGGACCACGTCGTTTCCCCATGTTCGCGCGCGGCTCTGGCCAGCACATATAAAATCTGCGGCAGAGCAGCGACTGCGTTCACACACTGAAAATCTGCCTCGATTAGTCCCTGCCGGTTATCCGCTTCAGGGGGTCGAGGCAGAGGTTCGGTTGATACCCCAGACCAGCCTCGAGAGGTTGGTCCCCTTATCAGAGTATCTCGGCGCATGGTCATGCCTTCCGAATATCTCTGTGTGGGCCCTGCGCACTGTAGAACGGGGATACAGACTGCAGTTCAGAGTTCCCCCCCCGAAATTTGGGGGGATAGTCTGGACAGTGGTCGGTCCCGAGCAGGTGGGGGTAATGGGGCAGGAAGTACGCTCTCTGCTGGAAAAAGGGGCGATAGAAAGGGTCCCCCCGCCAGAAAGGGAGGTCGGGTTCTACAGCCGGTACTTCATAGTCCCCAAGAAGGATGGGGGGTTGCGTCCAATATTAGATCTCAGGCTTCTGAATCGGTCTCTGAGGAGATACAGGTTCAGGATGCTAACCATTCCTGTTATCGTGAGTCAGATCCAGTTCGAGGACTGGTTCGTCACGATAGATCTAAAGGACGCTTACTTCCATATTTCCATCCTTCCCAGTCACAGGAAGTTCCTGAGGTTCGCTTTCGGGGGCGAAGCGTTCCAATATCGGGTCCTTCCCTTTGGCCTAGCCTTGTCACCTCGCACCTTCACGAAGTGCATGGATGCAGCCCTGGCTCCGCTAAGACTCCAGGGCATCCGGGTACTGAATTATATCGACGACTGGTTGATCATGGCCAGGTCATACGATATGGCAGTTCAGCATCGAGATGCTGTTCTAGCACACATGAGGTGTTTGGGGTTGAGACTCAACGCGAAAAAGAGCACGTTGACGCCCTCCCAGAGAATTACGTTCCTGGGAATAGTGTGGGACTCGGTAACGATGCGGGCACACATGTCACCCGCACGTATCGAGACCATACGGGCGGAGGTCTCAAGTATAAGGTTGGGCCACAGCATCACTGTCAAACAGTTCCAGAGACTGGTGGGTCTCATGGCAGCAGCGTCCAGTGTGATTCCACTCGGCCTGCTCCACATGAGACCGCTACAGTGGTGGCTGAGAACCAAGGGGTTTTCTCCGAAGGGGAATCCCTTTCGTATGATCAGGGTAACGCGCAAATGCATTCGTTCCCTGGTTATATGGAAGAAACCTTGGTTTCTGTCCCTGGGGCTAGTATTGGGAGCATCGTGTTGCGGGAAAACCGTTTCAACAGATGCATCCCTTACTGGTTGGGGCGCGGTCATGGAAGGCCGAGGGGCGAGAGGTCCTTGGACAGCCCAGCATGCTTCATGGCACATCAACTGCCTAGAGATGCTGGCTGTCTGGAAAGCTCTGAGGAGTTTTCTCGAGGACCTTCGCGGCCACCATGTCCTGATACGATCCGACAACACTGCCGTGGTATCGTATCTAAATCATCAGGGGGGTCTGAGATCGCGCTCTCTGTACAGACTGGCGCATCAAGTCCTCCTGTGGTCCCACGGGAAACTGTCTTCTCTCAGGGCAGTTTATATCCCGGGGGACCAGAACCAGGGAGCAGACATCCTGTCGAGGCAGGGGCTGAGGCCCGGGGAGTGGCGTCTCCATCCAGAGGTGGTGGAGGCCATATGCGAGAGGTTCGGCCGAATGGAAGTGGATTTGTTTGCGTCTCGAGAGACGACCCACTGTCCACTTTGGTTCTCCCTCAGGCATCCGGCTCCGTTGGGCCTGGATGCCATGTCACAGGCGTGGCCGAGGCTGCGTCTGTACGCATTTCCCCCGATTGCTCTGCTCCCGGGAGTTCTGGATCGGGTTCGCCGGGAAGGCATTCGCCTGCTTCTGATAGCACCCCGGTGGCCGACCAGGGTATGGTTCTCCGACATTATGGACCTGCTAGACGACCTTCCATGGCAGATTCCTCTGAGGAGGGATCTGTTGACTCAGGCGGGGGGCTCGATATTTCACCTCCAGCCAGAGTTATGGAACCTGTGGGCTTGGCCCCTGAGGGGGCAGAGCTCATAGAGGAAGGGCTGTCAGCAGGTGTCGTGGAGACTATACTCAGCTCCAGGGCTCCTTCCACCAGGAAGCTGTACAACTTGAAGTGGAGAGTGTTCTCCATATGGTGTAGAGACCGTGAAGTAGACCCAGTGAACTGCGCTGTGGCTTCAGTACTGGAGTTTCTGCAAGATCGGTTTTCCGCCGGGCTTACCCCGTCCACACTTAAGGTGTATGTGGCAGCGATAGGAGCTTTCCACGCACCATTAGGTGAAGGACCTCTGGGGAGGCACCATCTGGTTGTACGGTTCCTCCGAGGAGCGCGGAGGATGAGACCTGTGGCTCGTTCTAGGATCCCTGCGTGGGATCTGGCAGTGGTTCTCGAAGGGTTGGTTGAGGCCCCCTTCGAACCGCTGGAGTTGGCTGAGGCCAAGAACCTCACGCTTAAGGTAGCTTTTCTCTTAGCCATCACCTCTCTGAGGAGGGTGGGGGACCTTCAGGCATTGGCAGTAACACCCAATTGCTTGGAGTTTGCCCCAGGCAACGTGAAAGCTATCTTGCGGCCGACCCCGGGATACGTCCCCAAGGTACCGTCTAATGCGGTACGGTCGGTGGTTCTCCAGGCTTTTCATCCCCCGCCTCATGTGACGGCAGATGAGGGCAGGCTTCACCTCCTCTGCCCGGTGCGGGCATTGAGGATTTATTTGGAGAGGTCTGCCCAGTGGAGGAAGTCAGACCAGTTGTTAGTGTGCTTTGGTCCACCTAGGAAGGGGCTGCCTGCAGCGAAACAGACAATTAGTAACTGGATTGTCCAGGCAATAGCAACGGCCTATCAGGTGCGCAACTTGCCTTCACCTATAGCCGTGAGGGCTCATTCTACCAGGGGCATGGCCTCCTCGGTAGCCCTCCTTTCCGGAGCTTCTCTGCAAGAGATTTGCGAGGCGGCTGGGTGGGCCACACCGCATACCTTCGTGAGGTATTATAGTCTGCACCTCCCGGTGACGCCAGGCGCTAGGGTGCTCGCCCCCTGATTATGCACTCCGGTTCATGTCATGGGGGCAAGATAGGCGAGGACTAGTGGGTACTCGTTCCCCGATGTGTCATCTACGATGACGCAGTGCGAGTTCCCTCGATAAAGGGAACGTCTCGGGTTATGAATATAACCCATGTTCCCTGAGAGGGAACGAGACACTGCGTCTCGTAGCCCCGCCTATCTACAGAGCGGCCCGCTTCATAGCAGTAAGCTGCGTTTGCTTGTGCCGGCGTCCCTTTATACCTCCGGGTATGCCGTCACTCGTTACGTCATTACGCAACACCAATCAAGATTGGACTTTTTTGATATGAACTCAGCAGCGTCACGCCGAGGGCGTTCCCCGATGTGTCATCTACGATGACGCAGTGTCTCGTTCCCTCTCAGGGAACATGGGTTATATTCATAACCCGAGACGTTTTTAAAGTGATCAACAAGAACGGTGTGGCTACTCACTACTGAGTACTTTTTTGACACTTTTAATACTGTTGTGCATTTATTTTTGGGCTATGGTCTTAAACTTTTGATTAGCCGATGAACGGCCTGTTTGAGTTTAAATGCAGTTTTCAATAAATTGCCTACTCTCTATTTTTTGTCTCTTGCTCCTGTTTCTTCTTTTGGCATTTCGAATCAGCATTTACAACCCGGTTATGATCCACAAGTGCGAAATGTGTAAAACTTGCAATGAATCCCCTGGTCTTAAGATTTTGTTCAAGAGTATATATATATATATATATATATATATATATATATATATATATATATATATATATATATATATATATATATATATATATATATATATATATATATATATATATATATATATATAATAATTGTGTTCAGTCAACCTAATATATTTAAAACTGATTTAAATAATTAATTTGTGTTAAAACTACATTAAATATTTGTGTTGACATAACTGGGCAGTGGATCTGTAGTTCCCAGCATGCTTTGCAAGGGACTAAATTATGACAGTAATTTTAGTGATTAAAGTGGTATTTTATGGTTTTCTGTAAAGGGAAAGATGTTGTTAGTTAATGTTAGTGTTGAATGGTCATATGTTGGACATTTAGAGGAGTTTCTGTAATGTTTTTGAATTCTGTGGTTACCATTATGCTGAATAGTGGTGCCTGGGCTTAGGCTGTGGTGATCTGCTCAGTGATCTATGCTAATGTCAGGTGTTACACCAGCCTTTTTTTTTCATTACATACATTGAGTATGATGATGAAATTCTGACACGTTCAAAAAAGACATGCTATAAGTATAAAAATATAATTTACACTGTTTTATATTCAATTGAGTTTGACCAAATCAATTACATTTCATTGCATGAAATAGATTTTTATGATTTGGGGCTACACATATTTATTGGATGGAAAACCTGCCCTCAATTAAATTGAGTCCAATGAGTAATTTTTGTGTGTGTGTGTATATATATACACACATATATACTTATTGTTATATTGCAGCAATTTGCTAAAATTTTAATTTAAAAAATTTTAAGATATTTTTTTTTTCTCATTAATGTACACACAACACCCCATATTGACAGAAGCACACATAATTGTTGACATTTTTGCAGACTTATTAAAAAAAGAAAAAAAAAGAAATATCACATGGTCCTAAGTATTCAGACCCTTTGCTCAGTATTTAGTAGAAGCACTCTTTAGATCTAATACAGCCATGAGTCTTTTTGGGAAAGATGCGTGGGGATCCTCTGCCATTTCTCCTTGTAGATATCTCCAGTTCAGTCAGCCATTTTCAGGTTTCTCCAGAGATGCTCAATTGGGTTTAAGTCAGGGCTCTGGCTTAGCCATTCAAGAACAGTCACGGAGATGGTTGTTGTAAAGCCACTCCTTCATTATTTTAGCTGTGTGCTTAGGGTCATTATTTTGTTGGAAAGTGAAACATCGGCCCGGTCTGAGGTCTTGAGCACTCTGGAGAAGTTTTTCGTCCAGGATATCCCTGTACTTAACCGCATTCATCTTTCCCTCAATTGCAACCAGTCGTTCTGTCCCTGCAGCTGAAAAACACCCCCACAGCATGATGCTGCCACCACCATGCTTCACTGTTGGGACTGTATTGGACCGCTGATGAGCAGTGCCTGGTTTTCTCTGCACATACCGCTTAGAATCAATCCCAGAAATGGTCCTCCAGGCCACTCTGCCATAAAGCCCCAACTGGTGGAGGGCTGCAGTGATGGTTTACTTTCTACAACTTTCTCCCATTTCCCAACTGCATCTCTGAAGCTCAGCCACAGTGATCTTTGGGTTGTTCTTTACCTCTCTCACCAAGGCTCTTCTCCCCTGATAGCTCAGTTTGGTCGGACGGCCAGCTCTTTGAAGGGTTCTGGTCGTCCAAAATGTCTTCCATTGAAGGATTATGGAGGCCACTGTACTCTTAGTGTAGCTTACCCTTAAGTGCAGCAGATTTTTTTTTTTTTTTTTTTTTTTTTTTTAACCATGGCCAGATCTGTGCCTTGCCACAATTCTGTCTCTGAGCTCCTCAGGCAGTTCCTTTGAATTCATGATTCTCATTTGCTCTGACATGCACTGTGAGCTGTAAGGTCTTATATAGACAGGTGTGTGGCTTTCCTAATCAAGTCCGATCAGTATAATTAAACACAGCTGGACTCAAATGAAGGTGTAGAACCATCTCTAAGATGATCAGAAGAAATGGACAGCACCTGAGTTAAATATATGAGTGTAATGGCAAAGGGTCTGAATACTTAGGACCATGTGATATTTAAGTTTTTCTTTTTTAATATATTTTTGCAAAAATGTCAGCAATTCTGTGTTTTTCTGTCATTATGGGGTGCTCTGTATACATTAACGAGAAGAAAAATTAACCTCAATGATTTTAGCAAATGGCTGCAATATAACAGAGTGAAAAATTTAAGGGGGTCTGAATACTTTCTGTTGCCACTGTATATTAGAACTCATCTCATGCTGATTGGATGATTTGATAGGTAATTTAAATGTGTTCCTCCCAAACTTTGTTTATAACATTTCTCCCCCTCCCCCTTTTTCCTTCAGTTTTGTTCACTTCAAATTAAATTTGGTGTTGAACCTGACTTTGGCCAATTCTCACATAAATTCTCTGTGATCATTGTTTGCTTTCATCCAGCGATGAGCATACGATTTTACAGTGGGCTCCACTTGAAATATTGTCAGAAGTTTTGCTCTTTGAACCTTTACACAAGACCGACCTCTGAAACCTATACCGTGGATTTGTGGCTTGAATAAAGCCCTTTGTGCTGTGTATTTTTTGGAAGGGGCAGCTATAAGGAAAAATCGTTTGATGTCTCTGAGTCATCCTGCATCCAGTCCCACACTTTCCCACACTTCCGTCTCACCCTGTTAATTCTTCACTCTTTTGAAGCCACTTTTCAAGTTGGAGAATAATAAATTGTACCTCCAAGCGAGGATCCACGCCTCCCCACTCCGATACCTGCTGTGATCACAGACTGTGCACTTTGGTGTTATTACTTTTCATGCTCTTATGTCTGTGTGAATGTCCAACTGCAATCTGTGAATCTGTGAAAAAGAACTGGGTTAAAAGGCACAAGAGGTAACCAGGTGCTTTATTGAAGATGTTTTCCGGCTAGCTTCCACTTGAATTGTACGCATTTGCTACAGAATAACACTTTTGTGGCTTTTAGTCCATGTCCATTAGTCCAAGATTTATTTTATTATCCTTCTAAAAGTTTAATACCATTAACAATATAATGTAGCAAAACATGTTCAAGGTTGTGTCACAATGTAGTTATGGTAAACTAAAAATATAAAATATTTTTTTATATTAATTTTATTTATTTTCGATAAATTGAAATAAAACTGAAATAGAATAAAATATAACTAGACAATAGTAGAGGGAAAAAACTTAAACTTAACTTACAATAATTAGAAAAAGTGCCTTGTCAACTAACAGAATATATATATGCACACATATTGCCAAATCATTGAATTCAGATATTCCAATCACTTCCATGGCCACAGGTGTATAAAATCAAGCACTTAGGCATGCAGACTGTTTCTAAAAACTTTTGTGAATGAATGGCTTCATTCTCAGGAGCTCAGTGAATTCTAGTGTGGGACTGTGATAGGTTGCCACCTGTGCAATAAGTCAATTTGTGAAATTTCCTCACTACTAAATATTCCACGGTCAATTGTTAGTGGTATTATAAAAAAATTGGAAGCATTTGGGAACAAAAGCAACTCAGCCATGAAGTGGTAGGCCATGTAAAATCACTGAGCTGACCCCGCTCTGTGATTCGATGAGTTTGGCAGTTGCCAGGAGAACGGTACTTACCTCACTGGATTGTGCCAAGTGTAAAGTGGTTATGGTGTGGGGTTGTTTTTCAGGGGTTAAGTTCCAGAGAAATGGTCAATAATTCCTATAAACACACTCGGAAACCTTGTGGCCAGCCTTCCCAGAAGAGTTGAAAATGTTTTTGGTGCAAAGGGTGGGCCAACTCCATATTAAACCCTACAGATTTTCGTCACACAGTTAGAGATGATCTTAGAAGTCGGGAATTTATCACAATCACACTGAGCATTTGCAAGCACCTGTAACCCTGGTAGGAGGAAATATCCATCCTCTAACTCTTCATCCCGATTCTGCTTCTCTGTTTGTGATCAAGCCGTTAAGTTCATTCCAGTGTGTACATTGTGTTTAGTAATCGTAGGTTTTGAAAGCGGTTGATTTTGGAGTTTTTTTGGCATCGCCGTATGTAAAAAGGTGCTTCCTGTTTGGTATCGCAGCTTAATGTCTAAAATGAAAACAGTCTCATTTGTTGTTGTTGCTCTGTACACATTCTATACACTGTGACTCCTGTAAAGGTTTTTATTTTATTTTTTATGGGTGCTTAGGTTTTTATACATTTATTACACAATTGAATTGTATAAACTCCTTATATTTGGTAATTTGGTGTCATTTTGGAACCTCCAATGATCCTTGCAGAAAATACAGTTTTGTGAGAATCAAAATGAGGTAAATGGTGTATGAATAATTTCATGATAAGTGTGTGATTAATCGCACAACAAAGGTGTGATTAATCGTGATTAAATGTAATCTATTGACAGGCCTAATATAGCCTAGAAATCTAGACGCACCCTAGCGGCAGCAAATTTAATCTGTCCGCAAGTGTCGTCTAGGAACTCTCAATACCCTTCTGAGCTGTATTCCTCACAATCTGGACGGGCTAATCACATCATGTATAGAGTTGGCGGGCGGGGCCATAATGACGACGGCCGAGTTGCGTTTGCATGCTTCTGTTGTCTAGTTAACACAGAAACTGGTGAACAGCGGCGGTCTTTCGAATCAGCTTTGACTGCGATTCTGGAAGACTTGGAGTTAAGCTTTTCTCTGAGAAAAGAACAAAGAACGACACTGAAGTCATTCTTAAAAAGGGAAGATGTGTTCGGAGTTTAGCCGACCAGATACGTTGAATGTTTAATCTATCAACAAGCTCTGTTTCACCTTCGTTGCTCTGGTTGGTTGTAGTGCTAACCTATCACGTGCAGAGGGAGTTTGAAAGACAACCGTTTATCCCGCCCCTCGGATTGAGCCCTGTCTATGGTGAGTTTCCACACCAAACATCTTGATGTGGGTCTGGCTTGTCAGGCTAGGCCTAATATACATTGACAGCACTAATTGATAAATTATACCTAAGTAAGCTAAAGGTCATTAAAAATATGTCTGTTATGTAAAATATAATCTATTATAGTATATATACTATTACAATTTTTATTATAGTATAGTATTAGTATTAAATATAGTATTTAATATACTTTTTTGTCCCTCTGCGATGTACCAAAAATGGTATTAAAAGCGTGAGAATATGTTGTCAAAAATGGCAAAATAGAGGCTTTAGAATCGGAAGCCTGCATTCACGTGTCGCATTACAAGGTTTAATGCTGCTCTCGCCTCATTTCACACAAACTCTGCGGGCCCATCAATGTTTACTGTTTTGTATGACTCTTTTAAGACGCCCTCAAATTTAAATGCCTTTTACAGTTATAGGAAAGATGTTTTAAACATAGTCAATAATGAATAAATGTTTAATGAGCCCTTTAACTTTGAATTCTGGTGGTTCTGCAAATAAACCTTTTTGCCTCAGGCTACAAGGACACTAATCACTGTGTTTGCAGACTACTGAGTGTAAAGTTGTTCAAATCTCGGTTTCCCTTGCTGCCTGTTTGAAATTTCAAAGCATTTCCATGAATGTGTTTTTCCTCTATTTCTCCACGTTGTCATGGAGATGAAATGTGTGTGTGTATATATATATATATATATATATATATATATATATATATATATATATATATATATATATATATATATATATATATATATATATATATATATATGATAGCGTGAATACTATATCTGGCGTCAAATTAACTGCTGTCAACTTTGTGACCCCCGTTTCATTCAAACTATGCCCAGTCAATCCAGTTCCCAAACCATAGATTTTAGGACTGTTGTTCTTCAGGGTGAGCTTTTTAAAGTCTACAGCAGATCTTCTTCTCCCCTCTTTGCTGCCATTTGTCGTCCTGATAAAACTGTCATCGCTCGCTCTGATATCTGACCTCTAGATTGACAGAGAACATAAAGTTGCCTTGTGCTAATATTTCGGTTTCTCTTTTTCTTCATAGAATCAAGGTTTCAGGCATTTCTCTCTGAATGATAGGGTCATATACAGTAAGGCAGGGAAAGTTTTTATATCCAAAAGCCGAACAATATAAATGTAAAGGTCAAGCATATTTCCCATTGTGAGTAGGAAGATATTTTTTATGCTGTCCCATGATTCACTCCACTGGTTCACTACTAGAGGTCAGTAAATATACAGCCACATTTGCAACTTTGGAAAAACTTTAAAACCTAAAACATACTCAAAAAAAGTGGTAACACTTAAAAATAACATTCAGTTATAAGTCACTTATAAGTTAATCATTAGGGATGAACAAATCATTTACAAAACATGACTATACATTGTTTTAGTATCATCTCAATAAACAGTGGTTAATCATGAACAAATGTAGGACAAACCATTAGTAAATGATGAGTGTATAATGTATTGATATATCTTTTAGTTATAAACTGGCCTGTGTTTTTAAAGGGGGGGGGGGGGGGGAATGCTGTTTCATGCATACTAAGCTATTTACACTGGATTCCCATCCTAAGTTTCAAAAACTAAGTTGGTCGTTTGATGGAGTATTTCTGTGTCCAAAATACTCCTTCCGGTTTCTCACAAGTTTCGGAAAGTTTTTTTTTTGAGTATGGGTCCGCTTGACGTCAACCGGTACGGCTTTTCTCTCGGAAGGGTGCGTGCATGACCAGAGCGAGAGAGCAAATGCATGCCCAAAAACACTGCAGTCACAGGACTTCACCAAATCAATAATGTCACCAAAGTGTGTTTTTGATGGAACAGTTCCGTACTCTATAGGTACTCAAGACGAGAATGAGATTGACATCCGCCCCCCCCCCCCCCCCCCCCCCCAAAAGGGATAGTTCACCCAAAAATTTAAATTTGATGTTTATCTGCTTACCCCCAAGGCATCCAAGATGTAGTTGTGTTTGTTTCTTCAGTAGAACACAAATGAAGATGTTTAACTCCAACCATTGATCGTATAATGCATGTAAATAAGTGTATTTCTATGAGAGCAACTATGAGAGTAAAAAACACATAGACATACGAATCCATATAAAACCCTGTGGCTCGTGGCGACACATTGATGTCTTAAGACACGAAAGGATCGGTTTCTGCGAGAAACCAAACAGTATTTGATTTTTGTTTTTTTACCTCATATCAGACGAATCTCATCTAGTATTCCCAACGCCATTACTTTCCCTGAAGAAGGTCAAAAAGCCGGCACAATCATAAGTATATTTACATAGATTCCTCGACCAGCACAAGCTCTAATGAGTAATAAATATATATATATATATATATATATATATATATATATATATATATATATATATATATATATATATATATATATTTGATCGCGCCACCTTCTTATGCGGAAGTAATGGAAAAATAAATACTAAATGAGTTTCGTCTGATATGAGGTAAAAAATAAATAAATAACAAATACTGTTCAGTTTCTCACAGAAACTGATCGTTTCGTGTCTTGAGACATCAATGTGTCGCCACGAGCCACAGGGTTTTATATGGATTCGTATGTCTATGTGTTTTTTACTCTTATAGTGGCTCTCATAGAAATACACCCCATTGACATGCATTATACGATCAATGGTTGGAGTTAAAAATCTTCATTTGTGTTCTACTGAAGAAACAAACACAACTACATCTTGGATGCCCTTGGGGTAAGTAGAGAAACTTCATTTTTTTCATTTATGGGTGAACAATCCCTTTAAAGACTGCTATTAAACTGCTATTGGGTCTACTATTAAAATTTTATTTATTATTATTTATTTATTTTTAAGTACATTTCATAATAAAAGTAAAAGTTTATTTTATTTTAGTTAACTCATCTGTTGCCAACATTACAAAAATTTAAGTTGTGCAAGAAAACAGCAAAGACAAAAGTATTATGACTAAAAATAATAATAATTGTTTGTACTCTATGCAAGAAAAAGTAGCACTGATTGTCAATGTTTCTGTTCTTTGTTGGTTTCGGTGACCTCCGTGTCACCTACTCAACATCAACCCTCCTAACAATGGCTGATCTACCGGTTCCCATGGAAGGCAGGCCCTGTACAAGATCTGTTGTGACACCACCCTCAAATGTGTTTTCCAGACACTTTTCTGTGTACCCTTTCCCGGAAAAGCCCTAAAAAGCGTGCAAATTTCCATACACATCAAGTAAACTCAAACTGAGCAGTGCCACAAACAATAGAATCATCAGCAAAGATCTGTGGCTCTTTAGAGATTCTACACTCCCAGATTCTGCTGCGGAATTCTTCAAGATTCTTCCTTCTCCACAACTGACATGGAACTTTAAGTGGGGTAATGACAAGCGGGAAAGCCGCCACTGCAGAAAGCAGCTGTCTACATGCCGTAGGTTGTGTGGGCTGCCTGCTCGGAGCGAGCGCTGAGGTGTTGTCATCGAGGATCTCGGATGAGTGTCAAAACACCAGCTTCCAGATTCCTCTCAGTTCGCGGCATATTATTTTTATATATAGTTTGTATCCCAGTCTTTGCCTCACCGAAGGCTTTGGCAAATTTGTCCACAGTGTGACAGATGTTCTAGACGTCTCCTCCCCGAGACGGACTCATGCTTCCGCTTCTACGCTGATGCCTTCTTGAGTTTCTCATCAGCCACCCGTGGAGATTCCTGCATGTGGGATTGGGCTTTTGATATTGAGATTACTCTGACTAATTGGCTCCTTTACGAACCTCCTCAAAATTTTCCAGGCTGTAATTTTGCTTTGCCTGTAAACACTGTAGCAGTCCTGGTTCATGCAACAGTTTTAACGTATATGAAATTGTGTTTCGTCATTAGTGTTAGTCCGAGCACAATTCCGTCTCTTAGTCTACCTACAGCGCTCGTATGTGCCTGTCTCCTCTAATTTGTCCAGCCCTTCATCCCAAGACAAGCCTCTTCCTCCACCTACCAGGCATTGTGATATTCTTGAGCGCTTGTCTTTGTGTCCACTTGTCTTCCATTTGGCCTCATTAGGAATCAACCATCAGCTGTCCTCTGTTTGTGTCTCGAGACCTTCGTCTGTCTTCAGACTCTGATCTTTCTTGGCCTCGTTGGCATCCTCAGATCTAAGTGGAGAATGTTGGACATCTAAAATGTCATAAGAAACAGAAACCGTCTGAGGCTTTCTCCCCTTTTTTGTAACCGCATGCTGTTGTGCGCAAGCTAAATGTTGCAATTGTTTACATCTTAATCCCAGTTCTGCTTTAATTCTGGGAGGTATTATGGTATAATTAGATATTCAAAATTGGGATTTGTGTCACTGTGGCTCTGATGGGTTTGAATGATGATTAATTGTACTCAAAACTCCAGTGGCCGACGTAATGCAAGCCTCGCGCTGCCGTTGATTATGTAGCCATGTTTATATTTTAAGAATTAGATGTGTAATTGATATGCCATATGCTACCTGAACCCAACGTACCCTAAAATCTTAAAAGCAGAGAATTGGGATTGAGTATGGTTACACTGTTTGACAGCTCGGAAGATAGGAAAACGCTTGCTCCTGCAACTTATATTGATTCAAGCTAATTTTTTTGTTGCACTTTTTTTGAGAGGCGGCTTCATAGACAAAAAGTTTTTGAGATGTTTTTTTTGCTGGGTGCTTGACACTGGCACAATGAGTTGCTCTATATAAATACCGAATTTTAAACATACAAGATGTTAGATAATCTTAAGATGGTCACTTTTCTAAATACCAACTCTTATCTCTTTTTTTTCTGACCTTATCAAATTGGTGATGTTTTACGTCCAAATAGATTTGTGTGTCGTAAACAGGCTTTTCACTGAATATATCTCATTTCCATTTTCTGTATCGCTCTGTATCATTCGCTATTGTTTTGGCTTGCTCCAGTGACTGGGGTAGTTGAGGCCAGTTTCGACGAAAGAGCATCCGGACCATCTCCTTTCAGTTTATGGCTGTTTGTGAAATGTCTGGATGCGCGTAGAGCCATGTCCCCGGCTTTCTCTCCCCCTTGCGTTCGAGTCAACCTTTGCAAACGAAGGGAAGTCTTCATTAAATGTGGCAATCGGTTCCACAAGATTGATGCCAACCTTTTAAAAATTCACCATTGGGCCGAATTGAACACGGGCAAATGCTGATGCAGATGAACAGGGAGAAGTCGGCCCCATCGAGAGAAATAAATCTGAGTTGCAGGCTTCAGTTCATAAATACCACAGGCTGTCAGGAAGCATGTTTTATTGCCCCTGATAGAAATTACTGCATTTATTTATCTCATCACACCTGATAGAAATGCAGAATAGCCACTCACGGCAGACCTGTCTTCAGTTTACTCGTGAGTCGAAAACTGGAGCTGACCCACGATTTCCATTCATTTATTCAGATGAATATGTACAGTTGATCCCTGGTGGACAGTGTTTGACTAAAAAGAAGTGTTTTCAGAAAGGATAGATGACTGTGTTTTGCTAATTTAGCATTTGCCTTTGCATAGCGGGTTTCTACCACAAAGTAACCAACTAGATTTGAATTTGCATCCTTTACCCGGCCCGAGCACTTCAACCATTTCATCTATTTATTTCAGAAATACCCCTCCTCCGTTTTCAACATCTAGGCATCTCCTGCTTTGCATTGATATCACATTTCAGAAGCTTTTCCAACATCCACTTCTGCACTTACCCTCCTAACTTACTCTCAAACTCTAGATTCTCCCACCGCCTAAATGACATCTTACTCCCCTTGGCGGTGTCACTTTGCTCCTAATCTTCTTCCAAACATGACTCCGTCTGACTTTAATGCATCTGATGCATCCTGTAACCTGTTGGAGATGCTCATTTGGTCTTCAAAGCATGTCTAAAGCAGAATTATGCAGCGCTCCTGATGCAGAGAGACTCAGGCAGCGTGGCACTGAATTTATTGATTCCCGCGAGTGAGTCAGAGAGTGTAATTCACCAGCGCCTGATTGATGAGGAGAGCAAGTTCAAACTGTCCATGAAGTGCAGCGCACGCTATTTTTGCTCTTCCCCAAAACTTTGATATGGTTAAGCAGTTTGACTTGAGACCAGCAGAGGCTTCCTTAGTTTATATGCGAAATGTTTTTTTGTTTTTTTTGTCTTCTAGTTGTTATTTATTTACATTATAAAAAATATTTTATAACACATTGCATTTAGTTAGATATAAATGTAGTAGGACATTTGGTACATTTAAAAACAAGTATTTTAATATAAAATATAAAATATATTTAATTATAAAAATTATTATTTTTATTATTATTAATTATTATTATTATTATTATTATTATTATTATTATTATTATTATTATTATTATTACTACTACTAATGTTGTTATTTACATAGTTGTATTCATCACATTTCATTATTGTGAATTCTAGGTTGGATTTTGATCAAGTAATTTGGTTTGCAGAATGTTAAGCATTGTTACCGTAAATCATTAGATTCATTGGCACTCCTAAAATGAATCCAGTTTGATACTCCAAGGAAATGAAAAAGTCCAACACTTTAGCTGTCTACGCAGAGGGGAGAGAGAGAGAGAGAGAGAGAGAGAGAGAGAGAGAGAGAGGGGGGGGGGATTACTGATTTGCGGAGAGCATAAAGGGTTACACTTTATTTTAAGGTTTCATTGTTACAGTGTAATTTTACAATGATCAGGCATAACATTATGACCTAATATTGTATTGGCCCCCCTTTTGCTGGCAAAACCGCCCTGACCTATCAAGGCATGGACTCCACTAGACCCCTGAAGGTGTGCTGTGGTATCTGACACCAAGATGTTAGCAGCAGATCCTTTAAGTCCTGTAAGTTCCAAGGTGGGGCCTCCATGGATCAACTTGTTTGTTCCCATACACAACAAACTGAGATGCACTGTTTATTCGGACACCTTTCTATCAGAACCAGAATTTAATTCTTGAGCAATTTGAGCTGCAGTAGCTCGTTTGTTTGATCGGACCACATGGGCCAGCCTTCACCCCCCCCCATGTGCATCAATGAGCCTTGGCCGCCCATGACCATGTCGCCGGTTCAACACTGTTCCTTCCTTGCACCACTTTTGATAGATACACCACAGACCAGGAACACCCCACAAGAGCTGCAGTTTTGGAAATGCTCTGACCCAGTTGTCTAGCCATCACAATTTGGCCCTTGTCAGATTTGCTCAAGTCCTTACGCTTGCCCAATTTTTCCTGCTTTTACAGTTCTCAAGTCACCAGTACACTGAACTGATGCGAACATATGAGTGAATGAGCTGTTAACTTGAGGGGTGAAATACATTTTTATGGCTTCTCATGGTTTATGTAAAAGGTGAGTTGATTTAAGGATTAGTTTATTCACTACATGCTTTAAACATGTAAAGCATCCACATTCACGTTTTTATTTGATGCTTTAATAATAGAATTGCATATATGTGACATTGTGTGATTATGTAAACAATGGTGAATTGGGTTTTAAACCAGTTAATTGAAGTAAACTGTCCAAAAGAACCAGTTTGCAGAAAATAATTGGATTTCCCTCCACTAGTGTGTGTGTTTGTGAGTGGTCCTGGTAAACTCTACATTATAGGGAAAACATTTCTGCACAAAGATGGCAATATCTGGAATCTGTGTTAGGTTATGGGGTAGATTTAGGGTTAGGGGATAGAAGATAATAGGGGATAATATAGTTTGTATAGTATATAAGACCCATAAAACATGGAAAGTGTGTGTGTGTGGGGGGGGGGTGATTTTGTGACATATGAGGACACAAATGTGTATAATGACATGGGTATGACACAGGTATTACACAAGGAGAGGGTGAAATATGAGGACATTGGCCATGTCCCCACTTTTCAAAATGCTTATAAATCATACAGGATAAGTTTTTTTAGAAAGTAAAAATGCAGAATGTTTCCTGTGATGGGTAGGTTTAGGGGCAGGGGCAGTAAGGGGATAGAAAATACGGTTTGTACAGTATAAAAACCATTACACCTATGGAATGTCCCCATATTTGTCACAAAAACAAACTTGTGTGTGTGTGTGTGTGTGTGTGTGTGACCTGGTATTCCCTACGTTATGGGGACAAAATGTCCCCACAAAGATGGCAATATCCGAAATCCTTGTCCTTGTGGTGACATTTTTAGGTCCCCATGAGGAAAACATCTTATAAATCACACAGAAGGAGTTTTTTTGAGAAAGTAAAAATGCAGAATGTTTCCTGTGATGGGTAGGTTTAGGGGCAGGGGCAGTGTAAGGGGATAGGATGTACAGTTTGTACAGTATGAAATCCATTAAGCCTATGGAAAGTCCCCATAAAACATGGAAACACGACGTGTGTGTCTGTGTGTGTGTGTGTGTGTGTGTGTGTGTGTGTGTGTGTGTGTGTGTGTGTGTGTGTGTGTGTGTGTGTGTGTGTGTGTGTGTGTGTGTGTGTGTGTCTTATACCATACTGGCTTAGGAAACCCGTCTTATTACCATGACTCCATGACAACCGCTCACAGGCACCTAAGAGCCACAGACATGGGAGAGAAAATGGGAGGTTAATGATCAGATGGAGTCAGTGATTCACAGTAGTTAAAGATGGCAACCCACCATCAATGATTCCTATTACATTGATAATATATTTATATTATAGGGCTTTTTAAAGAGCTGATTAAGGTGTGCACCGCAGTGTTGCAGTGATGTAGTCCTGGTAAAGTATGCCAGATCTCAGCAGTTTGATGCGTTGTTCACAACTTAGCACTTTGAAGACACTTTGAACTACACTGTGTAAATTGCATTCATGACAGATTTTGCGGGATGTGTTAGCATTTTTACCCAAATCGCATAATTCCTTTATATTCCCCCAGGCTGCAAATAAACAGTCCTGTCATTGAACAATGATTCTAGAAAGCAAAGTTTTCATTATATCATTGTCTGTGAGATCTTCTAGAATCATTATTTCATTATTTCCACATTGTCATTGTTTTTCTGCCTCTCTTTCCTAGACAATTCCCGGAGTCTCCGGTCTCCAGTCCTACTAAAAAGAACATCGTCAGGCCAGATTATGAACACCAAATCCACAACATCTACACCAAATCAGGTCAGTCCCTCCCCAATGTAACTTATCTCGAGAGTTCAGCATTCATTGTGTCGACACTTTGTTGGAGTTTACAGCATCCCTACACAACCTTCCATTGACTGGAATTTCAGTTTTGTGACATCCCTAGGATTATTGCTAAAATTTGGGTGAAAACGAACGACAGAGTCACACCATGACGTGTGCACTATGCAAACATTAGAATAATGAGATTTGTGTGCTTCAGGAAATCCCACTGGCCATCTCCATCCTGCAGACCTGTCTTTCAGGTCCAAAATATAACTGAGTTTGGGCTGTGCAGGCATGCTTGTGTGCTTTTTTTCTGGCTGGAGAGAGACACCATGTGGTGAGGATGAGCCAATCTATAGTACAGATAAAGAAATTCCTCTACTAAGGTACACCCAGGTCCAAAAGTAGCATTTGGTCACACCTGTGGTGTGAATTTACCAGCCACGGATATTTCACACTTTTTATGCAGTATGAAAGTATTTTGAATGCATGAATAATGCCTTGCAATTCACCTTATAATGCATTGTATGGTCTCGTGAATAATAGTGACCACAGTTATTATATATTAATACTTATGTTAAGCCTTTAGAATGTAGAATGCATTAAAACACACAACAGACAACCAATCTCAGATGTAACAAGGAATCTGCACATATTATAAAGCATTTGGTTTCAATTATTTATTGAAACCAAAATATATAATGCATTATAATGTACATTATGAATACCTTTATAATCCATTATACATATATGCTTTAAGTAATGTGTGTCTATATATATTAGGTTATTCAGTTACATGTATTATTGATAAACTTTGCAGTTCATATTCTATATCACTAGAAGCAATCATATTCTTTGTTTTAATGGCTTAATGTGAGGAATATTCCACATATATATCCACATGAAGATCTTGCTTAGATGTGTTTTTTATATACAGTTTATATAAAATGCGTTGCATGTCTTTGACCCTCATTGGCTCATTTGATATGCTTTTTTTTTGATGGTCTTTGTTACTTACTAAACATATAAATACTTTAAGAATTAACCATACCTCAAATGTTCGTACTGTGTCCATTATTTAAAAAAAAAAACGTTTTTTGCTCCCATAAATTAGTGTATTTTCAACCTCTTTGATTTTAACACCGCATTAAAGACTTCAGTCAGCCATGTATAGATGTTATGCATACTGTAATTGCATGATTACAGGCGGGCTGATCATATCAAGGTTTCAGTGGTTAAAATAAGTGACTGACACATTAAACTCTGCCACTTGCCTTTGACGTGGTTAAAGTGACAGAAGATTGACTTGTTCTCAAGTGAGGCCAATGAGAAAGGAAAGGTTCTGTCAGCATGAAGGCTGATGCATTTTGGTTCCCTGTCGCCATGGTAATGCCATTTGACTGACAGACAGACACATTCTCTGCCACCAATCATCACTCTGTCACCACAAGTAGTGTGTTCTATTGATCCTCCTTTAGCATCGTCTCTGTAACCGTCAGTAACTATGTTTACAGACGAGTTCAGTATGTGGTCTAGTTATAGAATGGATATATTGGTATTTTTATTGAATGGAAATAGTAGAGAGGGGATGTGAATCAACATTTCTGGAGGATTCACACACACACCACAATGGCATAGCTCTGACAATGTTTTTTTTTTTTTTTTTTTATAAGGTGTGTGTGTGGGGGGGCATGTTTTTGTGACATATGAGGACCCTTATGTGTATAATGACATGGGTATGACATAGGTATTACAGGAGAGGGTGAAATATGAGGACATTGTTCATGTCCCCGTTTTTCAAAATGCTTATAAATTAAGGTTAGAAATAATTAGAAAGTAAAAATGCAGAATGTGTCCTGTAATGGGTAGGGGCAGGGGCAGTGTAAGGGGATAACATTTAATGTTAAAATTATCATCTTTTACAATAGGTAAAACGGGGCTAAAGGCAGAGCTTAAGAAAAAATCAGCTTGTTTTCACTACTCCCATAGTGTATGATTGCAGATTTTTTTTTTTTTATTAAGCATTTGAGCAACAGAATTTGTGTGAAAATAAATCATAAAAGTGTTTGTTTGTTTGTTTGTTTGTTTGGTTAAAGATCTTATAAATGTATGAGTTGGCGGGGGGGGGGGGGGGGGGGCCTTTTACCCCACATACAGGGTAAAAGGCTCACCAGCATGGGGCAAAAGGGACAAAATACTTTATCAAAATTATGAAATGTGTTTTTAATAATGTCTAAGTGAACACTTGTTCAAAACAATCACTTTAGCAAAGTCTGTATTATGTTTGGTCTATGTTGACACCTAAAAATACAGAAATAAAATGATTTTAAAAAGTAAAGATTGTGAAAGCATTGAATGAGATCCCATAGTAATTTAGTATAGCTTTACATAAGTAACAATATTTGATTATATGATATGGTTAATATCCTATTTTTTTTAAAATATGATGATTTCATTAAATGGTTTAACTCTTAAGCGGACACCTAACTTGATATATGAACTTACCATCTGAACTTAACCATATAATAAAAAATAAAAGTCAGCCAGCTGTTTATTATCATGTAATTATTGTGCCTTTTTACCCCAAATAAAATACATTTACATATTTTTCCGTTATTGATAATCTGTTGCTTTTAATTAATTACAAAACTAAAAATCATTAACAAGACCTTTTTCTCAAGATATACTCAATCATTTTATAGATGCTACATAAATCTACAGAATAAAATAAAATTAAAAAACATTAAATTTACCGCAGAATCATCTTTGCGTTGTCTGTGATCGCGTCGAGGATCAGCCAAATTCCCATGTGCATCGTCCAAAGTGTTTGTTAAGAAAAGCTCTGAGCAGAATTTGTGTGCCATCTGTTGGTTTAAAAGAGAATAAAGTCAAATATGCCTTTTACCCTGGTGTGCCCCATCTAGTCTATCTATCTATCTATCTATCTATCTATCTATCTATCTATCTATCTATCTATCTATCTATCTATCTATCTATCTATCTATCTATCTATCTATCTATCTATCTATCTATCTATCTATCTATCTATCTATCTATCTATCTATCTATCTATCTATCTATCTATCTATCTATCTATCTATCTATCTATCTATCTATCTATCTATCTATCCATATATACATGCACACACACAACCCCTATTATTATTATTATTGCTGTATTGTTGTTTAAAATCTTATTTGAATTTCTTCATTAATTGAGTTGTGAACTGAGGAGCAAATGTGGGGTTTCGAACAGACAGCTGGATTTACCTTAATTGTTGGGGACTCCGCATACACGCATATGCGAATATACGTATGTGCGTGGATGTTGACAGCTGGCCAGGTTCGAGCAGGGCTAAAACCATGTGCGCTCTGTCAGGCTCGTAGCACCAGCTCTTTCAGGATTGATGAATTGCCTGCTTTCTTGATTAAACCTTCCGTCACTTTCCAACAAAACACACACATGCAAAAAAAAAAAAAAAGAATAGAAAAACGGACCAGCGCATTAAAGACTAGCCCAGCGTAGGAGACTCGACATGTCTGGGAATCTGTCATTGTCAGCCACCTTATGTGTGGATTTGAGGTGCAGGTGCTTTGACATTTATTACCAGAGTATTAAAAACTAATTCACGTAGATTTGGCAACCTTCATACACTTGACAGTCCACGCTCGTTTTAACAAGTTGGGTCTTTCTAGACTCCTCAAACTCTTACTTTGTCTCACCGCCGCCTCTTTGAAGCTGAGCAGATTTTTGGTGTCATTTATTTTTCATTTAGCTTGATGGGTTGAAAGAAATATTTCCTAATTAGCAAAGGAATCAGTGTGAAAAAGAGTCCGTTTGCAACATCTGCGAGGTGACGGATTTGAATACCTTCTTTTTTGGGGAGTATTAATGAAGTAATACTTAGTCTCAGAAATGAGCGTTGTGTGATTTTCTAAATGGGAACATTGCATTGATGATGTTTTTTGTAAGTATTATTTGTGGTTATAGGAGATTGAATTTTGCCACTTTTTTTTTTTATCTTGTCTATAAAAAAATAATATACTCCTGATAAGATATCCAATATCCTTTTAGTTAACTTGCATTAACATATCTATTACGTTAATCAAAAAAGGATGACAATGCCTTTTATTAAATATAATATATAATGCCAATCAATTATTCATTAGTGCATTAAATAAAGATCAATTAAGAGGTGGTTGGAGAGATGAAAGTACAGAGATGTTTCAGTATTACCATTGCAAAATATCAGAGCAAGTGCCTATGATTTTCCAGAACTGATATTAGTCCCCTTATTAAAGTATGTGCATCTGCTTTTAATTTGCTCCAAATAATTGGAAAATGCAACAGAGCTTTCCAATTAAAGCGCCACTTTACGCACTTTAATAATACCCCCATAATATTAGAGCTTATGAAATGACAGGTGAGCTGGTGTATGAATAAAACATAAAGGCTCGTAATAAGAGACAGGAAAAAAATGGCAGACAGTTGTTGGTTTTTTTTTTTTTAAATGCTTGACTTAATTTGCATATATTAATCTCTTCTTTTCAGCCTTATCGAATACTCGTGCGTATTTGAAGTTAAAATAGTGATGACAGGCCGGGGTACGCTTCATTTTTCCACGGATTTATTGCTCCTATAATTCAGGATCTTTAATAAGCCAATATGACTGATCCTCCGAGTTCTGTGGAATTTCGTTAATTGTTCCAGATGGTGCTCACTGATTATGCAAAATGACTTCTCTTTTCCCCCACTTTTTTTCTTCTTTTTTTTTTTGCCATCCCCGACCACACTGTTTTTTTGATTGACTAACACAGAGAAAAAAGATTATTTTTGGGCCAGCACTTTCATTAGGAAGCCTCTCATCAGGTTTCAAACAAAAGTTCCATCTTATCTCCGGGTGCAGACTGCGCCGTGACTAGCGCTCCAGCTAGCGTTGGCAGTCGAGGAGGATCCCATAGGCTTTTAATCGTGACTCTAATCTCGTGTAGCCCAGCGGCTCTCTCCACCCGTGTGGCCATATTTTACAATACCAAAACACTTTAGGCTGAAGGATTAGAGAACACGCACCCGGGCTAGCGACACAAAAACTCATCTGCTAAGTGCGGCTGCTCCATGGCTGGATGGCTAGCCTTGAGGAGCTAGTTGATTAAAACCCCCCAAAGCTAGGCCACCATTTTTCTGCTCCTCCTCTCTCATAGCTGAGGGCCCATTGAAAGTTCACCTTGATTCTGTTTAGCATCAACTAAATTGCCCTAAATGAATTGTGTATGGATATTTGATGGGTGGTGGTGGGGGGACTAGGAGGGGAATAGACATAGACGAGATTTACAGCTGTGTTTTACTTTCGATGGGTACACGATTTAAGCCGTGCAATTTCGGGGCAATAAAACCGTTCTGAAAGGGAGCCAAGGACTTCAGGTTGGCGACAGGGCATGAAAGACTGCATACAGCTTCTTTTCCAAAAAAGCCATTAATGATTTATTCCCGTGGCCTACGTAGAGGGAGCCTGGGGAAAATGTATTCGGTTTACAACTTGCTTGGCTTGTGTGCATGATAACATAGACCACTAAACGTGTGACTGATGTTGCTTCCAAATGTTTGTTTTTGGATTAATCCAGATTTAAGAATCTTTACACTCCGTCTTCCTTTGGGGGGAGACCAAAGGTCTTCGACCTTCTCAAGGCCTGTTGTATAGCCAGAGAGTTATAAACATTTCCAATTAAATTACCTTGAAAAATGTTTCCCTGGAACTTTTTTTCTTCTTCCCAGGACCCCCCAATGTGTTTCCATTGCAGTCTAAAGACATGTAGATCAGGACAATTTTGTCAGGTGACGTAGGACTGCGCACAAATTTCCAGTACCTGCTAGATTTCGAATACGAAATCAATAAATCCTGAACCTCGTCGTTGACCCATCGGTTGTATTTTTTAAAGTCCTTTGTTGATTCGAATAGCACACAACTCTTACCGCACGCACCGCAACCGACTTTTAAAAATGGTGGTTGAATCCAAATGCTGCGTGAAGTCAACCAATCAAAATGCTGCGTGAACCAATAAACATGTTCAGCGCCTAATGCTGCGTTTCAAGCAGGTGTTTGAGCCTGTAAGTTACGACTTCAAACCACGACTCACGACCTTGTAGCATTCCAGGCAAAATCACGCTAAACTGCATGAGCGCATTGAATATCGAATGGCGGACAGTACAGGGCTTATTTTAATTTACAATCATTTATATCGGCAAAGGTGCTTACTCCTTGCTTATTTGAGGGATACAGAGGAGAAAGAACTGCGCATAAGGCAAAAGAAGCTGTCATACCTCGTAACTGGGAGTACATCGATATAGTACGAGTTCACGGGTGGTAAGTCATGGGTTAGACTGCCGTGCCAGTGCACTTTTACGGGTAGAAGTTTAAAAAAACACAGGTTACGTGTTGCCTGAACTTTAGAAACTTGCCCCTGTGGTCAAAACACACAGTACCACCCCAAAGTTTATATAGTTCCTGGGGAAGCATGATCCTAGCATGATCTAGTATCACTTGTATACTATGTGTATTAATGTGTTTATATACTGTTTTGATGCTGGAAACTGGAATTGCAAAGCCCTTCGAATAACACTTTACAATAAGGTCTAATTTGTTAGCAGTAGTTGATGTATTAACTAACAGGAACTAACACTGAACAATGGATTTTTACTGTATTAATTAATAAAATACAGCCATTCGTTGTTTGTTCATTTAAGTTCACAATGCATTAACTAACAATAACAAATACAAATGTTGAAATTAACATTAAGATGAATAAATACTGTAGAAGTATTATTCATTCTTAGTTCATTAGTAGTTAACTAATGAAACCTTATTCTAAACTTTTACCTGGTAATTACTGTCAGAGTACATATATTTCTATATTTTAGTTTTACCTATTCATTGTAATTTTGTAGGGTCAATGACCATTTTAATTTTTAGGTTTACTTTGCTTACTTTCCATCCATCCATCCATCCATCCATCCATCCATCCATCCATCCATCCATCCATCCATCCATCCATCCATCCATCCATCCATCCATCCATCCATCCATCCATCCATCCATCCATCCATCCATCCATCCATCCATCCATAATTGACAGAGTACTGCTGTACCCAATAACCCAGTTTACTTGAAGTACACAAGACACTGATGTGAAATGTATTTATTTATTCATTCATTAATTTAGCATTTAAACTAATATCTCATTAACATCTCCATTTTTTATCATTACTAATGGAAAAATATTTAGTCTTTTTCTTTTCTATCCATGCTACAAAAATATAAATGTGCTCTTCTATTATTTTCTCAAATGTGTCTGTAAGTTTCTTGGAGATTTAAGTCAATCGTAAGACTAATGAGAACCACGTGCCTGTGGGCCTAATCACAGTCCGGGGTATCATTCCTCAGCCGTCCATCTCCCAGCCCAGAATAAGATCTGTTCCTTCATTAGTCTCCAGCCTATCAAACATGGCCGCCCTCAATAGATGGGCCTGTCTAGCCTTCCCATTGCCCTCATGTTCAGCAGTCTTTGTTATCGCACATCTAATTAGAACTTGATAAAAATATTTCCCTCGAAATCCAGCCATTAAATATAGGTTAAGGAGATTTATGATCAAATATGCTCTTAAAGATCTTTTAATGGGTCTGTAGACTCGTTAAGTTGGTTATTAACGAGCCCCTAATACATAGTGCGATTTAAAGTCTCAATGAGATTCCGGGGAATGGAGCCATTTCTGATAAGGGGGAAGTGGTTCCCCCAAAGGCTGTTTTGAAAGTGTGCTGTCTGCTTTGTCTCAAAATATATTAAGAGAGTCATCTACGGCTAAATGAAGAGTTTATTCTCTAAAACACTGGCCAAATTTACACACCCATGCTCTCAAAATAAATGTAGTCAGCATGCTTTTTAACGTGTTATCAACAATGATCATTATTTATTGTTTGGTGTCATAGACATGGATTGTATTCATTAATTGATTTATTTGTTTTTTTTTTCTATTATTCTAGATTATAACTTTTGTTTTTGAGAGTCATACCGAAAGACATTTTACAATCTAAATTAACTCTGACTTAGTAGTAAAAAAGACTTAACCTTGTACTTAACCATGGGGTTCTCCGGGGGGCTTCTCTATAATTTACTGTTTTGTTGTGTTTTGTTTTGGTGTTTTGCTTTGTTTTTGGTGTTTTGCTTTTGGTGCTTTTTCTTTTTGGTGTTTTGCTTTGTTTTTGGTGTTTTGTTTAGTTTTTGATGTTTTGTTATGTTTTGTTTTTGGTGTTTTGCTTTGCTTTTGGTATTTATTTATTTTTATATGTTTTGTTATGTTTTGGTGTTGCTGTTTTTTTTTTGTTTGTTTTTTTTGCTTTTTTGCTGTGTTTTGTATTTTTAGGGGTTCAAGCACGAAGTGCTGAAACCCTATTGTAATTGTACTGATTTTTATTATTATTAGGGGTTCAAGCACGAAGTGCTGAAACCCTATTGTAATTGTACTGATTTTTATTATTAGGGGTTCAAGCACGAAGTGCTGAACACCTATTGTATTTGTACTGATTTTTATTATTATTAGGGGTTCAAGCACGAAGTGCTGAACACCTATTGTATTTGTGCTGATTTTTATTATTATTATTATTATTATTATTATTATTATTATTATTATTATTATTATTCTGCCGTAAAACTCATCGTGCAGACCAAACCGTAAATGCTAGAGACTTCAAACTTTGTCAACAGGTAGTCCAAAAATCGAGGAGAGGTTATCAAATTATGAGCCAGATTGGCCAATAGGTGGCGCTACAGCAACCAAAAACGCGAAATGGCTCATAACTCCTA
Organism: Pseudorasbora parva; assembly: GCF_024679245.1. NCBI lineage: Eukaryota > Metazoa > Chordata > Actinopteri > Cypriniformes > Gobionidae > Pseudorasbora > Pseudorasbora parva. The sequence continues at coordinate 22,341,284 of NC_090184.1, forward strand.
AACCGTTCATCCTAAGGGTCAAGTGTCTTATATCATTGGAAAGCTGAGACCATGACGAACAAAACGTATATCTCCGATTTCATTTCCGGTATGCAAATTTTTCCGCCATTTTGAATTTTGTCAAAAACCTACTTTTGCGAACTAGTCCCTGGTTTTTTGACATATCAGAACCAAACCATTGCCAAAATGTTCTCTCTAGTCTGAATATCAATAATTATCAAAAAAAAGTTGAAATTTTGACTCATGAACGAAAAAGGGCGTGGAAATGTACATTTAAGGCGGAGCCTATTTTACTAAAGAGGCTATAACTACAGCAAGAAATGAGATATCTTCACCAAACTTGGTACACATGTGTATGGGCTCAGTCTTTGGTCACGATAAAAAAATCGCGACGATTGGCCACTTGGTGGCGCTATAACATGGAAAAAACACAAAAAGGGCTATAACCACGCGACCGCTAGTCCGATTGACTGGAAAATTGGTATGCAATGTCTTGGCCCAAGGTACCATGTCTGTCTATGAGAACATTGGTGTATCTCAAAAAACATGGCCGCCATCGGCCAATGAAATTTGAGCACCTATTAGACAGGGTTAACGGAGGTCGATCGGGACAAAACTCAGTGGGCATGTTTAACTCATGGTCCTAGAGGTCTGTAAGAATTTTGAAAGAAATCGGCCACTAGCTGGCGCTAACGAGTTTTATGGCTCTGCAATCACGTGGCGTTGCACACATCGGCAAAATATGCATATCATATGATAGATCTCCTCATGTTGAACAACTTTGCCTCCAGAACCATTGCTGTCAATCAAATCATTAAATAAATATGTGCAATTATGTTAAAAACCTACTTTTGCGAACTAGTCCCTGGTTATTTGCCCAATCAGAACCAAACCAGTCTAGGACAATTCTCTGGACTCTCTAGATCAATAATTATCAAAAAAAAGTAGATTTTTTGCATTTGAATGGCTATAACAGGGCCATTTAGAAAAGAGGCGTGGCAAAATACACTCAAAAGCCTATAAATCCTAAGGGAAAACTCAAAACTTCACGGAAATTGTTGGGTATATGTGGCATAACATGTTGAAGACACATGCAAAGTTTTATGGAGATCGGAGTATAGGGGGTGCTATAAGTGTTAAAAAGCTTTGAAAACCATGTATTCCCTATGGTGAATCTCTGTAATCAGGTGGGGTTAAAACAGCCACATAATATGCATATATTATGATAGATCTTCTCATACTGAACAACTTTGCCTCTATAACCAATACTGTCAATCAAATCTTTATTTAAATATTCACAATTATGTTAAAAACCTCGTTTTGCAAACTAGTCCTAGGTTTTTTGCCTGATCGGAACCAAACCACAGCAGTATGATTCTCTGCACTCTCCTGATCAATTCATATTTAGACTTTATAAAGTCATTATTATAATATTTAAAATCACATTTTGTCAGTTTATCACTTCATTTCACCTGATATCTCTCAAATTCATTCAGTGCTTAAAAGCCTTTCATGCAAAAGGTGTCAAATGCTTAAAAACCTTAAATGGCTTGAACCCCGCTAAATGCTGCTCGTTATTATTATTATTATTAGGGGTTCAAGCACGAAGTGCTGAAACCCTATTGTAATTGTACTGATTTTTATTAGGGGTTCAAGCACGAAGTGCTGAACACCTATTGTATTTGTGCTGATTTTTAGGGGTTCAAGCACGAAGTGCTGAAACCCTATTGTAATTGTACTGATTTTTATTATTAGGGGTTCAAGCACGAAGTGCTTGAAAACCTATTGTTATTGTAAGGATTTTTATTAGGGCCCAAGCCCTGAAAGGGCGAAGAGCCCTATTGTTCTTCTAAGGATTATTATTAGGGCCCAAGCCCTGAAAGGGCGAAGAGCCCTATTGTTCTTCTAAGGATTATTAGGGCCCAAGCCCTGAAAGGGCGAAGAGCCCTATTGTTCTTCTAAGGATTATTATTAGGGCCCAAGCCCTGAAAGGGCGAAGAGCCCTATTGTTCTTCTAAGGATTATTATTATTAGGGCCCAAGCCCTGAAAGGGCGCAGAGCCCTATTGTTCTTCTAAGGGTTTTTATTATTATTATTATATATTATTATTTTTTTTACCGACTATTTGGGCATTTTTGGGGCCTTTCCCGTGCTCGAAAACTCTTGAAACTTTGCACACGCATCAGAATGCGCGGCCATCAGGGCCGGGCTGAGGCTGGGACCCGGGCGTGGCAGGGGGGCTCGACAGCGCCCCCTAAAGTGGGGTCTGAAAACGGGCTCTATAAATCAAACACACTTGCACGTACATATATGAAACTCGGTACACATATAGAGCTCATCGGGCTGAACAACTTTCGTGCTCTAAGTTATGCGTCAGCCCAACAGGAAGTGAGCTATTATGGGTTGTTCGGAAAACGCATGCTCTGGAATTTGCGATACTCCTCCTAGACGATTCACCCGATCAGCACCAAACTCGGTCAGCCTGAAGTCAAGACACTGAGGATGCTAAATTGCGAGCAACTTTTTGATATCTCAAACGGTTTGGCCGTGGCGAAGAGATGAATTTATGGCGAGAAAAAGGAAACAGGAAGTGTGTTATAACTTCTGCATACATTAATTCATTTTGATGAAACTTCAGCTGTGTGTTCGTTGTAAGAGGCCGATCACATGGATATGACTTTTGTGAGTCACAGTTATATCGCCACCAACTGGCAGCAGGAAGTGTGTCTTTTGTCCAAAGCGGGGGGTTAGTTTTATCTACATTCACCAAACTCGGTATATATATTGTACTTTTCGAGCCGGACAACTTTCTAATTTACAGTCATTAGCTCTGACCAACAGGAAGTCAGATAATTTGGTTGGAAGATAACAAGAAGTCGAAAGCGAGCTCTGAGTTTTTACCTTCTCCTCAAAAGCGATTCATTCAATCTCCTCCAAACTCGGACAACATAAAGTAAATATACAGAAGATGCTAAAATGCGAACGGTTATTGGATATCTCAAATGGTTTTCCCTTAGCAAAAGCCTAAAAAAGACAAAATAAGCACACAAGTGCCTGGTTCATAAATAAGGCTATACTCCCACCTGCTGGTTATTCTATATATCACACTGTTTTTTTTGTGTGTTTTTTTTCAACACTTATGCTCTCCCTTAAATGACCAGTAGAGGGCAATATTGTATAAGTTTTCAAGCAAAAAAACTTGCCTCTGTGTGTGTGTGAGAATGGTTTTCTAGCCTGGTGGGGACTAAAACCTGAATGCACACAGACTCATGAGGACTTCCCAATGGGTACAAAAGCTTATAAATCAGACAGAATGAGTTCTTTTGAAAATGTGAAAATGCAGAAAGTTTTGTGTGATGGGTAGGTTTTGGGGTAGGAGCAGTGTAGGAGGACAGAATATAAAATAAATTTGCACATAATTGAAAGTTATATCCTAATACTTTTAATTGTTTTCTATAACATGGGCTTTAAAGAAGGTCATGTGCTGTGTTTGCAAAGATCACGTATGACACCTCTTTAAACTAATTATTTATTGATAAAATTCAAATGAATAAAAAAATATAATTTCACATGATCTTATAAAAGTGGCTATAAAAACCATTTTATCTTATAAAAGTGGCTATAAAAACCATTACGTCTATGGTGAGTCCCCAAATAGATAGTGAACCAGACATGTGTGTGTGTGTGTGTGTGTGTGTGTGTGTGTGTGTGTGTGTGTGTGTGTGTGTGTGTGTGTGTGTGTGTGTGTGTGTGTGTGTGTGTGTGCGTGTGTGTGTGTGTGTGTGTGTGTGTGTGTGGGGGGGGGGGGGGGGTTGTTGTTGTGGATGGGGGATGGTGGATGGGCTTAACTGATAAGAGTTGCCTGCAGCATACTTCAGCATTACTACTGTGTGTGTGTGTGTGTGTGTGTGTGTGTGCGTGTTCTTTTTTCTAGCCTGGTGGGGACTTCAACCTGAATGCACACAGACTCATTGGGACACGTGTCACTGATTTCTACAGTGTGTGTGTGTGTGTGTGTGTGTGTGTGTGTGTGAGAGAGCCACTCTTCTGTCTAAAAAGATTACCTCTCAATGCTGTGCTTTGGCCTGCATTAAAGGATTAAACATATTATTCTGGGTTTGAATAAAAAAAATTCATGTATAAAACCAGTTTCTTTGTAGGGCATTGACAATATTGTTTTATATAATTAGTTAAATAATTGTGTTAATACAAATAATTATTAATAAAAAAATATAAATATTTAAAAAAAACATTACTAACAAAAGAAAAAACACATTGAATTGTCTTTAAAAAGAAAAGGAATAAAAAGTACTGTGTGTGTAACTTAAAAAAATGAGAAGATTAATGCCTTTTGTTTAAGGAAAAAAATGAGATCCAATGAGCTACCGGCATATAGAATAACCAGAAGGTGGGAGTGTAGCCTTATTTAGTAACCAGGTTGGATATGTCCTAGGGAACACTGTTTTGAAGATAAAACTATTGTTGTTATTGCAAAACAGTGTTTTCAGACAGTGAAATAAAAACAATGTTCTCTCACTGTCTAGATTTTGTGTCTGTCATTCCCCTCCCCCCTCACTCTCTCAGGATCACTCTGTGTGAATGTGTGTGTGGAGGGGGTCTCTCTCACTCTGTGTATGTCGCCTTTTTTCTTGTTTTTCATAATTTAACCCTTTCATATCATAGGCTATCAGCAATATCTATCATTTTATTGTGAAAAATAAGTTTAAAAAAATTTATTATATATATAAATAACACTAGTCTTCTGAACTTACAATATTTTGAGCTGCAAAAAATAAATTTGCACATAATTGAAAGTTATATCCTAATACTTTTAATTGTTTTCTATAACATGGGCTTTAAAGAAGGTCATGTGCTGTGTTTGCAAAGATCACGTATGACACCTCTTTAAACTAATTATTTATTGATAAAATTCAAATGGATAAAAAAAATATAATTTCACATGATCTTATACAAGTGGCTGTTTATAATAAACTTCTATAAATTTTATGCACACATATTACTCTTACCTGACACTGATATTAAAATCATTGTTGCGGTCTCTGTGATTTGGCTTAATGTATTTTTAAGAGAAGTGTAAGGATAATACAACTTCAGCATTTGGACAGTATTCTGCACTCATTTTGAAATTGACATTTGACATCACCTGACATAAAATTAAAGAATAAAATGTAATTGATCTCAGAGATGTGAGTGTTGTGGTTCCTGGTCATAGCAGCACCAGTTGCTGCAGTTAATGATGTGAATTCAAATGACTTTGACATAGTCCCTTTATTTATTTTTTCCCCATATTAAATGCCTATTGGCTTGCTGTGCACAGTTAAGCTGATGCCACCGGGGTGGCGGTGCCCCCGGCTTGGGCCCGTCATCGCTGCTCGCAGCTTTAATTATTATTATCTTTTCGCCTTTTGGGCATTTTTGGGGCCCTTCCCATGCTCGAAAACTCTTGAAACTTTGCACACGCATCGGAATGCGCGGCCAACAGGGTCGGGCAGAGGCCTTTGACCCGGGCGTGGCAGGGGGGCTCAACAGCGCCCCCTTGAAAAACTGGGTCTATATATTAAACACACTTGCACGTACATGTATGAAACTCGGTACACTTATAGATCTCATCGGGCCAAACAACTTCCGCACTCATAGTCATAAGCTTTGCCCAACAGGAAGTGAGCTATTATGGGTTGTTCGGAAAACGCATGCTCTGGAATTTGCGATACTCCTCCTAGACGATTCACCCGATTAGCACCAAACTCGGTCAGCATGAAGTCAAGACACTGAGGACGCTAAATTGCAAGCAACTTTTTGATATCTCAAACGGTTTGGCCGTGGCGAAGAGACGAATTTATGGCGAGAAAAGGGAAACAGGAAGTGTGTTATAACTTTTGCATACATTAATTCATTTTGATGAAACTTCAGCTGTGTGTTCGTTGTAAGAGGCCGATCACATGGATATGACTTTTGTGAGTCAAAGTTATAGCGCCACCAACTGGCAGCAGGAAGTGTCACTTTTGTCCAAAGTGGGGGGTTAGTTTTATCTACATTCACCAAACTCGGTATATATATTGTACATTTCGAGCCGGACAACTTTCTAATTTACAGTCATTAGCTCTGACCAACAGGAAGTCAGATAATTTGTTTGGAAGATAACAAGAAGTCGAAAGCGAGCTCTGAGTTTTTACCTTCTCCTCAAAAGCGATTCATTCAATCTCCTCCAAACTCGGACAACATGAAGTAAATATACAGAAGATGCTAAAATGCGAACGGTTATTGGATATCTCAAACGGTGTTCCCTTAGCAAAAGCATAAAAAACACAAAATAAGCACACAAGTGCCTGGTTCATAACTAAGGCTATACTCCCACCTGCTGGTTATTCTATATAATCACAGTTTTTTTTTAAGTTTTTTTTTCTCAACACTTATGCTCTCCCTTAAATGACCAGTAGAGGGCAATATTGTATAAGTTTTCAAGCAAAAAACCTTGCCTCTGTGTGTGTGTGAGAATGGTTTTCTAGCCTGCTGGGGACTTAAACCTGAATGCACACAGACTCATGGGAACTTCCTAATGGGTACAAAAGCTTATAAATCAGATAGAATGAGTTCTTTTGAAAATGTGAAAATGCAGAAAGTTTTGTGTGATGGGTAGGTTTAGGGGTAGGAGCAGTGTAGGAGGACAGAATATGGTTTGTACAGCATAAGAACCATTATGTCTATGGTGAGTCCCCAAACAGATAGTGAACCAGACATGAGTGTGTGTGTGTGTGTGTGTGTGTGTGTTGGGGGGTGGGGGGGGGGTGGATGGGCTGAACTGATAAGAGTTGCCTGCAGCATACTTTAGCATTACGTGTGTGTGTGTGTGTGTGTGTGTGTGTGTGTGTGTGTGTGTGTGTGTTCTTTTTTCTAGCCTGGTGGGGACTTCAACCTGAATGCACACAGACTCATGGGGACACGTGTCACTGATTTCTACTGTGTGTGTGTGTGTGTGTGTGTGTGTGTGTGTGTGTGTGTGTGTGTGTGTGTGTGTGTGTGTGTGTGTGTTTGTGTGTGAGAGAGAGAGAGCCACTCTTCTGTCTAAAAAGATTACCTCTCAATGCTGTGCTTTGGCCTGCATTAAAGGATTAAACATATTATTCTGGGTTTGAATAAAAAAAAATAATGTATAAAACCAGTTTATTTGTAGGGCATTGACAATATTGTTTTATATAATTAGTTAAATAATTGTGTTAATACAAATAATTATTTATAAAAATATATAAATATAAAAAAACATTACTAACAAAAGAAAAAACACATTTAATTGTCTTTAAAAAGAAAATGAAAAAAAGTAGTGTGTGTAACTTAAAAAAATGAGAAGATTAATGCCTTTTGTTTAAGGACAAAAATGAGAACCAATGAGCTACCGGTATATCGAATAACCAGAAGGTAGAAGTGTAGCCTTATTTAGTAACCAGGTTGGATATGTCCTAGGAAACACTGTTTTGAAGATAAAACTATTGTTGTTATTGCAAAACAGTGTTTTCAGACAGTGAAATAAAAACAATGTTCTCTCACTGTTTAGATTTTGTGTCTGTCATTCCCCTCCCCCTTCACTCTCCCTCTCTCAGAATCACTCTGTGTGTGTGTGTGTGTGTGTGTGTGTGTCTGTGTGTGTGTGTGTGTGTGTGTGTGTGTGTGTGTGTGTGTGTGTGTGTGTGTGTGTGTGTGTGTGTGTGTGTGTGTGTGTGTGTGTGGAGGGGGTCTCTCTCACTCTGTGTATGTCGCCTTGTTTCTTGTTTTTCATAATTTAACCATTTCATATCATAGGCTATCAGCAATATCTATCACTTTATTGTGAAAAATAAGTTTAAAAAAATGTATTATATATATATAACACTGGTCTTCTAAACTTACAATATTTTGAGCTGCAAAAAATACATTTGCACATAATTGAAAGTGATATCCTAATACTTTTAATTGTTTTCTATAACATGGGCTTTAAAGAAGGTCATGTGCTGTGTTTGCAAAGATCATGTATGACACCTCTTTAAACTAATTATTTATTGATAAAATGCAAATGGATAAAAAAAATCATTTCACATGATCTTATAAAAGTGGCTGTTTATAATAAACTTCTATAAAATTTTATGCACGCGTATTACTCTTACCTGACACTGATATTAAAATCATTGTTGCAGTTTCTGTGATTTGGCTTAATTTATTTTTAAGAGAAGTGTAAGGATAATACAACTTCAGCATTTGGACAGTATTCTGCACTCATTTTGAAATTGACATTTGACATCACCTGACATAAAATTAAAAAATAAAATGTAATTGATCTCAGAGATGTGACTGTTGTGGTTCCTGGTCATAGCAGCACCAGTTGCTGCAGTTAATGAGGTGAATTCAAATGACTTTGACAAAGTTCCATTATTTATTTTTCCCATATTAAATGCCTATTGCCTGCTGTGCACAGTTAAGCTGATGCCACCGGGGTGGCGGTGCCCCCGGCTTGGGCCCGTCATCGCTGCTCGCAGCTTTAATTATTATTATTATCTTTTCGCCTTTTGGGCATTTTTGGGGCCTTTCCCATGCTCGAAAACTCTTGAAACTTTGCACACGCATCGGAATGCGCGGCCAACAGGGTCGGGCAGAGGCCTTTGACCCGGGCGTGGCAGGGGGGCTCAACAGCGCCCCCTTGAAAAACTGGGTCTATATATTAAACACACTTGCACGTACATGTATGAAACTCGGTACACTTATAGATCTCATCGGGCCAAACAACTTCCGCACTCATAGTCATAAGCTTCGCCCAACAGGAAGTGAGCTATTATGGGTTGTTCGGAAAACGCATGCTCTGGAATTTGCGATACTCCTCCTAGACGATTCACCCGATCAGCACCAATCTCGGTCAGCATGAAGTCAAGACACTGAGGATGCTAAATTGCGAGCAACTTTTTGATACCTCGAACGGTTTGGCCGTGGCGAAGAGACAAATTTATGGCGAGAAAAGGGAAACAGGAAGTGTGTTATAACTTTTGCATACATTAATTCATTTTGATGAAACTTCAGCTGTGTGTTCGTTGTAAGAGGCCGATCACATGGATATGACTTTTGTGAGTCAAAGTTATAGCGCCACCAACTGGCAGCAGGAAGTGTGTCACTTTTGTCCAAAGTGGGGGGGTTAGTTTTATCTACATTCACCAAACTCGGTATATATATTGTACATTTTGAGCCGGACAACTTTCTAATTTACAGTCATTAGCTCTGACCAACAGGAAGTCAGATAATTTGGTTGGAAGATAACAAGAAGTGGCAAAGCGAGCTCTGAGTTTTTACCTTCTCCTCAAAAGCGATTCATTCAATCTCCTCCAAACTCGGACAACATGAAGTAAATATACAGAAGATGCTAAAATGCGAACGGTTATTGGATATCTCAAACGGTGGTCCCGTAGCAAAAGCCTAAAAAACACAAAATAAGAACACAAGTGCCTGGTTCATAAATAAGGCTATACTCCCACCTGCTGGTTATTCTATATAGCACACTGTTTTTTTTTTTTTTTTTTTTTTTTTTTTTCCAACACTTATGCTCTCCCTTAAATGTCCAATAGAGGGCAATATTGTATAAGTTTTCAAGCAAAAAAACCTTACCTCTGTGTGTGTGTGTGAATGGTTTTCTAGCCTGGTGGGGACTTAAACCTGAATGCACACAGACTCATGGGGACTTCCCAATGGGTACAAAAGCTTATAAATCAAACAGAATGAGTTACTTTGAAAAGGTGAAAATGCAGAAAGTTGTGTGATGGGTAGGTTTAGGGGTAGGAGCAGTGTATGAGGACAGAATATATGGTTTGTACAGCATAAAAACCATTACGTCTATGCTGAGTCCCCAGAAAAAGATAGTGAACCAGACATGAATGTGTGTGTGTGTGTGTGTGTGTGTGTGTGAGGGGCAGGGGCGGGGGGTGAAGGGGGGTGTTGTGGATGGGGGGATGGGCTGAGCTGATTTGAGTTGCCTGCAGCATACTTCAGCATTACTACTGTGTGTGTGTGTGTGTGTGTGTGTGTGTGTGTGTGTGTGTGTGTGTGTGTTGTTCTAGCCTGGTGGGGCATTCAACCTGAATGCACACAGACTCATGGGGACACATGTCACTGTAGGGGCCTAAATTGAGGTCCCAATGGGTACAAAAGCTTATAAATCATACAGAATGAGTTATTTTGAAAATGTAAAAATGCAGAAAGTTTTGTGAAATGGGTAGGTTTAGGGGTAGGGGCAGGAGGACAGAATATATGGTTTGTAAAGCATAAAAACCATTACGTCTATGAGTCCCCAGAAAGATAGTGAACCAGACATGAGTGTGTGTGTGTGTGTGTGTGTGTGTGTGTGTGTGTGTGTGTGTGTGTGTGTGTGTGTGTGTGTGTGTGTGTGTGTGTGTGTGTGCGTGTGCGCTAAAAAGATTACCTCTCAATGCTGTGCTTTGGCCTGCATTAAATGATAAAACATATTATTCTGGGTTTGAATAAAAAAATAAATGTATAAAACCAGTTTATTTGTAGGGCATTGACAATATTGTTTTATATAATTAGTTAAATAATTGTGTTAATACAAATAATTATTAATAAAACATATAAATATTTAAAAAAAAATACTAACAAAGGAAAAAACACATTTAATTGTCTTTTTCAACAAAAAGTTATTGGTGTGTGTAACTTAAAAATGAGAAGATTAATGTTTAAGGACAAAAATGAGAACCAATGAGCTACCGGTATATAGAATAACCAGAAGTTGGAAGTGTAGCCTTATTTAGTAACCAGGTTGGATATGTCCTAGGGAACACTGTTTTGAAGATAAAACTATTGTTGTTATTGCAAAACAGTGTTTTCAGACAGTGAAATAAAAACAATGATCTCTCACTGTTTAGATTTTGTGTCTGTCATTCCCCCTCCCCCCTCCCTCTCCCTCTCTTAGGATCACTGTGTGTGTGTGTGTGTGTGTGTGTGTGTGTGTGTGTGTGTGTGTGTGTGTGTGTGGAGGGGGTCTCTCTCACTCTGTGTGTGTGTCACCTTTTCTCTTGTGTTTTCATAATTTAACCCTTTCATATCATAGGCTATCACAAATATCTATCACTTTATTGTGAAAAATAAGTAAAAAACTAAAACATATATTATATCTTTAATTAAATACTGGTCTTCTGAGCTTACAAAATTTTGAGCTGCAAAAAATATATTTGCACATAATTGAAAGTGATGTCCCAATACTTTTAATTGTTTTCTATAACATGGGCTTTAAAGAAGGTCATGTGCTGTGTTTGCAAAGATCACGTATGACACCTCTTTAAACTAATTATTTATTGATAGAATTCAAATGGATAAAAAAAGTTAATTTCACATGATCTTATAAAAGAGGCTGTTTATAATAAACTTCCATAAATTATATGCACGCATATTACTCTTACCTGACACTGATATTAAAATCATTGTTGCGGTCTCTGTGATTTGGCTTAATTTATTTTTAAGAGAAGTGTAAGGATAATACAACTTCAGCATTTGGACAGTATTCTGCTCTCATTTTGAAATTGACATTAGACATCATCTGACATAAAATTAAAGAATAAAATGTAATTGATCTCAGAGATGTGAGTGTTGTGGTTCCTGGTCATAGCAGCACCAGTTGCTGCAGTTAATGAGGTGAATTCAATTGACTTTGACATAGTCCCTTTATTTATTTTTTCCCATATTAAATGCCTATTGGCCTGCTGTGCACAGTTAAGCTGATGCCACCGGGGTGGCGGTGCCCCCGGCTTGGGCCCGTCATCGCTGCTCGCAGCTTTAATTATTATTATTATTATCTTTTCGCCTTTTGGGCATTTTTGGGGCCCTTCCCATGCTCGAAAACTCTTGAAACTTTGCACACGCATCGGAATGCGCGGCCAACAGGGTCTGGCAGAGGCCTTTGACCCGGGCGTGGCAGGGGGGCTCAACAGCGCCCCCTTGAAAAACAGGGTCTATATATTAAACACACTTGCACGTACATATATGAAACTCGGTACACTTATAGATCTCATCGGGCCAAACAACTTCCGCACTCATAGTCATAAGCTTCGCCCAACAGGAAGTGAGCTATTATGGGTTGTTCGGAAAACGCATGCTGTGGAATTTGCGATACTCCTCCTAGACGATTGACCCGATCAGCACCAAACTCGGTCAGCATGAAGTCAAGACAGTGAGGATGCTAAATTGCGAGCAACTTTTTGAAACCTCAAACGGTTTGGCCGTGGCGAAGAGACTAATTTATGGCGAGAAAAGGGAAACAGGAAGTGTGTTATAACTTTTGCATACATTAATTCATTTTGATGAAACTTCAGCTGTGTGTTCGTTGTAAGAGGCCGATCACATGGATATGACTTTTGTGAGTCAAAGTTATAGCGCCACCAATTGGCAGCAGGAAGTGTGTCACTTTTGTCCAAAGTGGGGGGGTTAGTTTTATCTGCAGTCACCAAACTCGGTATATATATTGTACATTTCGAGCCGGACAACTTTCTAATTTACAGTCATTAGCTCTGACCAACAGGAAGTCAGATAATTTGGTTGGAAGATAACAAGAAGTGGCAAAACGAGCTCTGAGTTTTTAACCTCTCCTCAAAAGCGATTCATTCAATCTCCTCCAAACTCGGACAACATAAAGTAAATATACAGAAGATGCTAAAATGCGAACGGTTATTGGATATCTCAAACGGTTTTCCCATAGCAAAAGGCTAAAAAACACAAAATAAGAACACAAGTGCCTGGTTCATAAATAAGGCTATACTCCCACCTGCTGGTTATTCTATATATCACACTGTGTTTTTTTTTGTTTTTTTTTTCAACACATGCTCTCCCTTAAATGTCCAGTAGAGGGCAATATTGTATAAGTTTTCAAGCAAAAAACCTTGCCTCTGTGTGTGTGTGTGTGTGTGTGAATGGTTTTTTAGCCTGGTGGGGACTTAAAGCTGAATGCACACAGACTCATGGGGACGTCCCAATGGGTACAAAAGCTTATAAATCAGACAGAATGAGTTACTTTGAAAATGTGAAAATGCAGAAAGTTGTGTGATGGGTAGATTTAGGGGCAGGGGCAGTGTAGTGGGATAGAATTAATGTTTTGTACAGCATAAAAACCATTACGTCTATGGTGAGTCCCCAGAAAGATAGTGAACCAGATATGTGTGTGTGTGTGTGTGTGTGTGTGTGTGTGTGTGTGTGTGTGTGTGTGGCTGTGTGTGTGTGTGTTGTTCTAGCCTGGTGGGGACTTAAACCTGAATGCACACAAACTCATGGGGACTTCTCAATGGGTACAAAAGCTACATTAGAATTCATCTATAATTAAATGACATCATAGGTGTGGCTTGAAACTTTTCCCCACCGTTTAGACTTTACTATTATTGTTTTGCTGAAAAATATGTTTAATCTAAATCTCACTTTGCCTCTCTCTCTCTCTCTCTCTCTCTCTCTCTCTCTCTCTCTCTCTCTCTCTCTCTCTCTCTCTCTCTCTCTCTCTCTCTCTCTCTCTCTCTCTCAGTATGTGTGTGTGTGTGTGTGTGTGTGTGTGTGTGTGTGTGTGTGTGTTTGGAGGGGGATGGTGCCAGCTTCATTTTGATTGTAAAAAGATTAGCTCATTGCTGTGTGCTTTGGCAAGCATTAAAGGGTAAAAAAATATATTATTCTGGGTTACAATAAAATTATAGAACCAGTTAATTTGTAACAATAGAAAAAACACATTTGAGTTTCCTTTTCAAACAAAGAAGTTTGTGTAACCTAAAAATAAGCAGATTAATGCCTTTTATTTGTGGACGAAAATGAGAGCGGTGGGGAGTATAGCCTTAGTTATGAACCAGGTTGGATATGTCCTTGAGAACACCGTTTTGAAGATAAAACGATTGTTATTGCAAGACAGTGTTTCCAGACAGTGAAGAAAAAAAAAAACTTTCTCCCACTGTTTAGATTATCTTGTTTCTTTCGGAATTAGACTCTGTCTCTCTGTCTGTCGTTCCCCTCCCCCCTCACTCTCCCTCTCTGAGTTTCACTCTGTTTGGGTTGTGTGTGTGTGTGTGTGTGTGTGTGTGTGTGTGTGTGTGTGTGTGTGTGTGTGTGTGTGTGTGTGTGTGTGTGTGTGTGTGTGTGTGTGTGTGTGTGTGTGTGGAGGGGTCTCACTCTTTGTGTGTATCACCTTGTCTCTTGATTGTCATAATTAGGGCCCAAGCCCTGAAAGGGCGCAGAGCCCTATTGTTCTTCTAAGGATTATTATTTTTTTTTTTAGGGCCCAAGCCCTGAAAGGGCGCAGAGCCCTATTGTTCTTCTAAGGATTATTATTATTATTATTATTATTATTATTATTATTATTATTATTATTATTATTATCTTTTCGCCTTTTGGCTATTTTTGAGGCACTTAACGTGCTCGAAAACTCTTGAAACTTTGCACACACATCGGAATGCGCGGCCAACAGGGTCGGGCAGAGGCCTTTGACCCGGGCGTGGCAGGGGGGCTCAACAGCGCCCCCTTGAAAAACTGGGTCTATTTATTAAACACACTTGCACGTACATGTATGAAACTCGGTACACTTATAGATCTCATCGGGCCAAACAACTTCCGCACTCATAGTCATAAGCTTCGCCCAACAGGAAGTGAGCTATTATGGGATGTTCGGAAAACGCATGCTGTGGAATTTGCGATACTCCTCCTAGACGATTGACCCGATCAGCACCAAACTCGATCAGCATGAAGTCAAGACACTGAGGATGCTAAATTGCGAGCGACTTTCTGATATCTCAAACGGTTTGGCCGTGGCGAAGAGACGAATTTATGGCGAGAAAAGGGAAACAGGAAGTGTGTTATAACTTTTGCATACATTAATTCATTTTGATGAAACTTCAGCTGTGTGTTCGTTGTAAGAGGCCGATCACATGGATATGACTTTTGTGAGTCAAAGTTATAGCGCCACCAACTGGCAGCAGGAAGTGTCACTTTTGTCCAAAGCGGGGGGTTAGTTTTATCTGCAGTCACCAAACTCGGTATATATATTGTACATTTCAAGCCGGACAACTTTCTAATTTACAGTCATTAGCTCTGACCAACAGGAAGTCAGATAATTTGTTTGGAAGATAACAAGAAGTCGAAAGCGAGCTCTGAGTTTTTACCTTCTCCTCAAAAGCGATTCATCCAATCTCCTCCAAACTCGGACAACATGAAGTAAATATACAGAAGATGCTAAAATGCGAACGGTTATTGGATATCTCAAACGGTTTTCCCTTAGCAAAAGCCTAAAAAAGACAAAATAAGCACACAAGTGCCTGGTTCATAAATAAGGCTATACTCCCACCTGCTGGTTATTCTATATATCACATTGTGTTTTTTTTGTTTTTTTCCCAACACTTATGCTCTCCCTTAAATGTCCAGTAGAGGGCGATATTGTATAAGTTTTCAAGCAAAAAACCTTGCCTCTGTGTGTGTGTGTGTGTGTGAATGGTTTTCTAGCCTGGTGGGGACTTCAACCTGAATGCACACAGACTCATGGGGACTTCCCAATGGGTACAAAAGCTTATAAATCAAACAGAATGAGTTCTTTTGAAAATGTGAAAATGCAAAAGTTGTGTGATGGGTAGGAGCAGTGTAGGAGGACAGAATATATGGAGTGTACAGTATAAAAACCATTACGTCTATGCTGAGTCCCCAGAAAAATAGTGATCCAGATATGAGTGTGTGTGTGTATGTGTGTGTGTGTGTGGCTGTGTGTATGTGTTGTGGATGGGGGAAATGGGGGATGGGCTGAGCTGATTTGAGTTGCCTGCAGCATACTTCAGCATTACTACTGTGTGTCTGTGTGTGTGTGTGTGTGTGTGTGTGTGTGTGTGTGTGTGTGTGTGTGTGTGTGTGTGTGTGTGTGTGTGTGTGTGTGTGTGTGTGTGTGTGTTGTTCTAGCCTGGTGGGGACTTAAACCTGAATGCACACAGACTCATGGGGACTTCCCAATGGGTACAGAAGCTCATAAATCAGACAGAATGAGTTCTTTTGAAAAGGTGAAAATGCAGAAAGTTGTGTGATGGGTAGGTTTAGGGGCAGGAGCAGTGTATGAGGACAGAATATGGTTTGTACAGCATAAAAACCATTACGTCTATGAGTCCCCAAAAAGACAGTGAACCAGACATGAGTGTGTGTGTGTGTGTGTGTGTGTGTGTGTGTGTGTGTGTGTGTGTGTGTGAGAGAGAGAGAGAGAGAGAGAGAGAGAGAGAGAGAGAGACACTTTTCTGTCTAAAAAGATTACCTCTCAATGCTTTGGCCTGCATTAAAGGATTAAACATATTATTCTGGGTTTGAATAAAAAAATAAATGTATAAAACCAGGTTATTTGTAGGGCATTGACAATATTGTTTTATATAATTAGTTAAATAATTGTGGTAATACAAATAATTATAATTAAAAAAATATAAATATAAAAAAAATTCCCCGCCCCCCCCTCCCTCTCTCAGGATCACTCTGTGTGTGTGCGTGTGTGTGTGTGTGTGTGTGTGTAGGGGGTCTCTCTCACTCTGTGTGTGTGTGTCACCTTGTCTCTTGTTTTTTCATAATTTAACCCTTTCATTTCATAGGCTATCACAAATATCTATCCCTTTATTGTGAAAAATAAGTAAAACTAAAACATATATTATATCTTTAATTAAATACTGGTCTTCTGAACTTACAAAATTTGAGCTGCAAAAAATACATTTGCACATAATTGAACGTGATATCCTAATACTTTTAATTGTTTTCTATAACATGGGCTTTAAAGAAGGTCATGTGCTGTGTTTGCAAAGATCACGTATGACACCTCTTTAAACTAATTATTTATTGATAGAATTTAAATGGATAAAAAATAATAATTTCACATGATCTTATAAAAGTGGATGTTTATAATAAAGTTCCATAAATTATATGCACGCATATTACTCTTACCTGACACTGATATTAAAATCATTGTTGCGGTCTCTGTGATTTGGCTTAATTTATTTTTAAGAGAAGTGTAAGGATAATACAACTTCAGCATTTGGACAGTATTCTGCACTCATTTTGAAATTGACATTTGACATCATCTGACATAAAATTAATGAATAAAATGTAATTGATATCAGAGATGTGAGTGTTGTGGTTCCTGGTCATAGCAGCACCAGTTGCTGCAGTTAATGAGGTGAATTCAAATGACTTTGACATAGTCCCTTTATTTATTTATTTTCCATATTAAATGCCTATTGGCCTTCTGTGCACAGTTAAGCTGATGCCACCGGGGTGGCGGTGCCCCCGGCTTGGGCCCGTCATCGCTGCTCGCAGCTTTAATTTTTTTTGTTATTATTATTTATTATTTTTTTACGCGACTATTTGGGCATTTTTGGGGCCCTTCCCATGCTCGAAAACTCTTGAAACTTTGCACACGCATCAGAATGCGCGGCCATCAGGGCCGGGCTGAGGCTGGGACCCGGGCGTGGCAGGGGGGCTCGACAGCGCCCCCTAAAGTGGGCTCTGAAAACGTGGTCTATAAATCAAACACACTTGCACGTACATGTATGAAACTCGGTACACATATAGAGCTCATCGGGCCAAACAACTTTCGTGCTCTAAGTTATGCGTCAGCCAAACAGGAAGTGAGCTATTATGGGTTGTTCGGAAAACGCATGCTGTGGAATTTGCGATACTCCTCCTAGACGATTCACCCGATCAGCACCAAACTCGGTCAGCATGAAGTCAAGACACTGAGGATGCCAAATTGCGAGCAACTTTTTGATATCTCAAACGGTTTGGCCGTGGCGAAGAGACGAATTTATGGCGAGAAAAAGGAAACAGGAAGTGTATTATAACTTCTGCATACATTAATAGATTTTGATGAAACTTCAGCTGTGTGTTTGTTGTAAGAGGCCGATCACATGGATATGACTTTTGTGAGTCAAAGTTATAGCGCCACCAACTGGCAGCAGGAAGTGTGTCACTTTCAAAATTGCTTTAAATCCCCATCTTATTTTCACCCGATTTACTTCAAACTTCATCAGTATAATGTCAAAACATGGCAGATATAGACTTTTGAATGGATTCCTGGTTCTTGAAATACTGTTGTCATGGCAACGTGTCAAAGTCTAATAATCTTTTTATGTGTTTTTGAGACACTTATCATGCTTGAAATTGCATGAAACTCAAC
Source organism: Pseudorasbora parva (assembly GCF_024679245.1). Classification (NCBI taxonomy): domain Eukaryota; kingdom Metazoa; phylum Chordata; class Actinopteri; order Cypriniformes; family Gobionidae; genus Pseudorasbora; species Pseudorasbora parva. The sequence goes on from NC_090184.1 coordinate 22,359,474, forward strand.
ACACACATCAGACATGCTGTCCAGAAGATGCAAGCAAAGATTCAGAAACGGGCGTGGTAGAGGGGCTCAGTAGCGCCATCTTTTGTCCAAAGCGGGGGGTTAGTTTTATCTACAGTCACCAAACTCGGTATATATATTGTAATTTTCGAGCTGGACAACTTTCTAATTTACAGTCATTAGCTCTGACCAACAGGAAGTCAGATAATCTGGTTTGAAAATGAGAAAAAGTGAAAAGCGAGCTCTGAGTTTTTACCTTCTCATCAAAAGCGATTCATTCAATCTCCTCCAAACTCGGACAACATGAAGTAAATATACAGAAGATGCTAAAATACGAACGGTTATTGGATATCTCAAACGGTTTTCCCTTAGCATAAGCCTAAAAAAGACAAAAGAAGCACACACGTGCCTGGTTCATAAATAAGGCTATACTCCCACCTGCTGGTTATTCTCTATATCACACTGGGTGTTTTTTTTTTTTTCAACACTTATACTCTCACTTAAATGACCAGTAGAGGGCAATATTGTATAAGTTTTCAAGCAAAAAACCTTGCCTCTGTGTGTGTGTGTGTGTGAATGATTTTCTAGCCTGGTGGGGACTTAAACCTGAATGCACACAGACTCATGGGGACTTCCCAATGGGTAGAAAAGCTTATAAATCAGACAGAATGAGTTACTTTGAAAATGCAGAAAGTTGTGTGATGGGTAGGTTTATGGGTAGGGGCAGTGTAGGAGGACAGAATATATGGTTTGTACAGCATAAAAACCATTATGTCTATGCCGAGTCCCCAAAAAGATAGTGAACCAGACATGAGTGTGAGTGTGTGTGTGTGTGTGTGTGTGTGTGTGTTGGGAGGGGGAGGGGGGAGGGGGGGGGGTGGATGGGCTGAGCTTATAAGGGTTGCCTGCAGCATACTTCAGCATTACTACTGTGCGTGTGTGTGTGTGTGTGTGTGTGTGTGTGTGTGTGTGTGTGTGTGTGTGTGTGCGTGTGTGTGTGTGTGTGTTATTTTTTCTAGCCTGGTGGGGACTTCAACCTGAATGCACACAGACTCATGGGGACACGTGTCACTGATTTCTACAGTGTGTGTGTGTGTGTGTGAGCCACTCTTCTGTCTAAATTACCTCTCAATGTTGTGCTTTTGCCTGCATTAAAGGATTAAACATATTCTGGGTTTGAATAAAAAAATAAATGTATAAAACCAGTTTATTTGTAGGGCATTGAGAATATTGTTTTATATAATTAGTTACCCCCCCCCCCCCCCCCCCCCCCAGGATCTGTGTGTGTGTGTGTGTGTGTGTGTCTGGAGGGGGTCTCTCTCACTCTGTGTGTGTCACCTTGTCTCTTGTTTTTTAATAATTTAACAATTTCATATAGGCTATCACAAATATCTATCACTTTATTGTGAAAAATAAGTAAAAAACTAAAACATATATTATATCTTTAATTAAATACTGGTCTTCTGAACTTACAAAATTTGAGCTGCAAAAAATACATTTGCACATAATTAAAAGTGATATCCTAATACTTTTAATTGTTTTCTATAACATGGGCTTTAAAGAAGGTCATGTGCTGTGTTTGCAAAGATCACGTATGACACCTCTTTAAACTAATTATTTATTGATAGAATTTAAATGGATAAAAAATAATAATTTCACATGATCTTATAAAAGTGGATGTTTATAATAAAGTTCCATAAATTATATGCACGCATATTACTCTTACCTGACACTGATATTAAAATCATTGTTGCGGTCTCTGTGATTTGGCTTAATTTATTTTTAAGAGAAGTGTAAGGATAATACAACTTCAGGATTTGGACAGTATTCTGCACTCATTTTGAAATTGACATTTGACATCATCTGACATAAAATTAATGAATAAAATGTAATTGATCTCAGAGATGTGAGTGTTGTGGTTCCTGGTCATAGCAGCACCAGTTGCTGCAGTTAATGAGGTGAATTCAAATGACTTTGACATAGTTCCTTTATTTATTTTCCCATATTAAATGCCTATTGGCCTTCTGTGCACAGTTAAGCTGATGCCACCGGGGTGGCGGTGCCCCCGGCTTGGGCCCGTCATCGCTGCTCGTTTTAACCTTCATATCACAAATAACTATCACTTTAGTGTGAAAAATAAGTTTAAAAAAAAAACAAAAAATATACTATATCTTTAATTAAATACTGGCCTTCTGAACTTACAACATTTTGAGCTGCAAAATATACATTTGCACATAATTGAAAGTGCCCCATTATATCCTAATACATACAAAAAAAAAATCTATTTTTAAATTTCATAATAGGTGTGGCTTGTGGTCATAGGGGTACCAGCTGCTGTGATACATGTGGCATATTAGAGCAATTTTCAAATATTCTCCTGTTTAAATGCATATTGCCTGTCGTGCACATTCTCAGCGGTATAAAAACATGCTGCATGTTTTAGAGAGGTCGACTTTGACCAGTAAATATATTCAGATGACTTTGATATCGTTATTTTAAATTTAATTACATTTAAACATTTAAAAGTGGCTGTTTATAATACACTTCCATAAAATGTATGCAGGCATATTCCTCTTACCTGACACTGATATTAAAATAATTTTTGCGGTTTCTGTGATTTGGCTTTATTTTTTATTATTTTTTATTTAAAAAAAATATTGAATGCCACACATATTGAAATAAAACAAGCATGCTTTTTGCTGCATAAAATTGGTGAACAATCACAAGCTACGGTAGGTCAAAAACACATAAAGAGAAGTGTAAGGATAATACAACTTCAGCATTTGGAAAGTATTCTGCACTCATTTTGAAATTGACATTTGACATCATCTGACATAAAATTAATGAATAAAATGTAATTGATCTCATAGATGTGAGTGTTGTGGTTCCTGGTCATAGCAGCACCAGTTGCTGCAGTTAATGAGGTGAATTCAAATGACTTTGACATAGTCCCATTATTTATTTTTTCCCACATTAAATGCCTATTGGCTTGCTGTGCACAGTTAAACTGATGCCACCGGGGTGGCGGTGCCCCCGGCTTGGGCCCGTCATCGCTGCTCGTTAGGGCCCAAGCCCTGAAAGGGCGCAGAGCCCTATTGTTCTTCTAAGGACAATTTAGCTTTTTCGACTATTCGGGCACTTTCGGGGCCCTTATCATGCTCGAAAACTCTTGAAACTTTGCACACACATCGGAATCTGCGGCCATCAGGGCCGGGCTGAGGCTGGTACCTGGGCGTGGCAGGGGGGCTCGACAGCGCCCCCTAAAGTGGGGTCTGAAAACATGGTCTATAAATCAAACACACTTGCACGCACATGTATGAAACTCGGTACACATATAGAGCTCATGGGGCCGAACAACTTTCGTGCTCTAAGTTATGTGTCAGCCCAACAGGAAGTGAGCTATTATGGGTTGTTCGGAAAACGCATGCTCTGGAATTTGCGATACTCCTCCTAGACGATTCACCCGATCAGCACCAAACTCGGTCAGCATGAAGTCAAGACACTGAGAATGCTAAATTGCGAGCAACTTTTTGATATCTCAAACGGTTAGGCTGTGGCGAGGAGACGAATTTATGGCGAGAAAAGGGAAACAGGAAGTGTGTTATAACTTCTGCATTCATTAATTCATTTTGATGAAACTTCAGCTGTGTGTTCGTTGTAAGAGGCTGATCACATGGATATGACTTTTGTGAGTCAAAGTTATAGCGCCACCAACTGGCAGCAGGAAGTGTGTCACTTTCAAAATGCTTTGAAATCACCATCTTATTTTTACCCGATTTACTTCAAACTTCATCAGTATAATGTCAAAACATAGAAGATATAAAGCTGGTAAGCACTTCCTGATATTGTATATACTGTTGCCACGGCAACACATCAAAATATAACATTCTTTTTCGCTGCTTTTGAGACTCTTAGAATGCTTCAAATTACATGAAACTCAACACACACATCAGACATGCTGTCCAGTAGATATGGGCAAAGACTTAAAAACGGGCATGGTGGAGGAGCTCAGTAGCGCCATCTTTTGTAAAAAAAAAATGCAATCTTTTGTCAAACGTGGGGGGGTTAGTTTTATCTTCAGTCACCAAGGGTGAAGGGGGGTGTTGTGGATGGGGGGATGGGCTGAGCTGATTTGAGTTGCCTGCAGCATACTTCAGCATTACTACTGTGTGTGTGTGTGTGTGTGTGTGTGTGTGTGTGTGTGTGTGTGTGTGTGTGTGTGTGTGTGTGTGTGTGTGTGTGTGTGTGTGTGTGTTGTTCTAGCCTGGTGGGGACTTCAACCTGAATGCACACAGACTCATGGGGACACATGTCACTGTAGGGGCCTAAATTGAGGTCCCAATGGGTACAAAAGCTTATAAATCATACAGAATGAGTTATTTTGAAAATGTAAAAATGCAGAAAGTTTTGTGAAACGGGTAGGTTTTGGGGTAGGAGCAGTGTAGGAGGACAGAATATATGGTTTGTACAGCATAAAAACCATTATGTCTATGGTGAGTCCCCAAACAGATAGTGAACCAGACATGAGTGTGTGTGTGTGTGTGTGTGTGTGTGGGGTGGGGTGGGGGGGGGGGATGGGCTGAACTGATAAGAGTTGCCTGCAGCATACTTTAGCATTACTAGTGTGTGTGTGTGTGTGTGTGTGTGTGTGTGTGTGTGTGTGTGTGTGTGTGTGTGTGTGTGTGTGTGTGTGTGTGTGTGTGTGTGTGTGTGTGTGTGTGTGTGTGTGTGTGTGTGTGTTCTTTTTTCTAGCCTGGTGGGGACTTCAACCTGAATGCACACAGACTCATGGGGACACGTGTCACTGATTTCTACAGTGAGTGTGTGTGTGTGTGTGTGTGTGTGTGTGTGTGTGTGTGTGTGTGTGTGTGTGTGTGTGTGTGTGTGTGAGAGCCACTCTTCTGTCTAAAAAGATTACCTCTCAATGCTGTGCTTTGGCCTGCATTAAAGGATTAAACATATTATTCTGGGTTTGAATAAAAAAATTCATGTATAAAACCAGTTTATTTGTAGGGCATTGACAATATTGTTTTATATAATTAGTTAAATAATTGTGTTAATACCAATAATTATTAATAAAAATATATAAATATAAAAAAACATTACTAACAAAAGAAAAATCACATTTAATTGTCTTTAAAAAGAAAAGGAAAAAATAAGTAGTGTGTGTAACTTAAAAATGAGAAGAATAATGCCTTTTGTTTAAGGACAAAAATGAGAACCAATGAGCTACCGGCATATAGAATAACCAGAAGGTGAGAGTGTAGCCTTATTTGGTAACCAGGTTGGACATGTCCTAGGAACACTGTTTTGAAGATAAAACTATTGCTGTTATTGCAAAACAGTGAAATAAAAACAATGATCTCTCACTGTTTAGATTTTGTGTCTGTCATTCCCCTTCCCCCTCACTCTCCCTCTCTCAGGATCACTCTGTGTGTTTGTGTGTGTGTGTGTGTGTGTGTGTGTGTGTGTGTGTGTGTGTGTGTGTGTGTGTGTGTGTGTGTGTGTGTGTGTGTTTGTGTGTGTGTGTGTGTGTGTGTGTGTGTGTGTGTGTGTGTGTGTGTGTGTTTGTGTGTGTGTGTGTGTGTGGAGGGGGTCTCTCTCACTCTGTGTGTCGCCTTGTTTCTTGTTTTTCATAATTTAACCCTTTCATATCATAGGCTATCAGCAATATCTATCACTTTATTGTGAAAAATAAGTTTTAAAAAATGTATTATATATATATTGAGCTGCAAAAAATACATTTGCACATAATTGAAAGTGATGTCCTAATACTTTTAATTGTTTTCTATAACATGGGCTTTAAAGAAAGTCATGCGCTGTGTTTGCAAAGATCACGTATGACACCTCTTTAAACTAATTATTTATTGATAAAATTCAAATGGATAAAAAAAAAAATTCACATGATCTTATAAAAGTGGCTGTTTATAATAAACTTCCATAAATTTTATGCACGCATATTACTCTTACCTGACACTGATATTAAAATCATTGTTGCGGTCTCTGTGATTTGGCTTAATTTATTTTTAAGAGAAGTGTAAGGATAATACAACTTCAGCATTTGGACAGTATTCTGCACTCATTTGAAATTGACATTTGACATCACCTGAAATAAAATTAAAGAATAAAATGTAATTGATCTCAGAGATGTGAGTGTTGTGGTTCCTGGTCATAGCAGCACCAGTTGCTGCAGTTAATGAGGTGAATTCAAATGAATTTGACATAGTCCCATTATTTATTTTTTTCCCATATTAAATGCCTATTGGCCTGCTGTGCACAGTTAAGCTGATGCCACCGGGGTGGCGGTGCCCCCGGCTTGGGCCCGTCATCGCTGCTCGCAGCTTTAATTATTATTATTATCTTTTCGCCTTTTGGGCATTTTTGGGGCCCTTCCCATGCTCGAAAACTCTTGAAACTTTGCACACGCATCGGAATGCGCGGCCAACAGGGTCTGGCAGAGGCCTTTGACCCGGGCGTGGCAGGGGGGCTCAACAGCGCCCCCTTGAAAAACTGGGTCTATATATTAAACACACTTGCACGTACATATATGAAACTCGGTACACTTATAGATCTCATCGGGCCAAACAACTTCCGCACTCATAGTCATAAGCTTCGCCCAACAGGAAGTGAGCTATTATGGGTTGTTCGGAAAACGCATGCTGTGGAATTTGCGATACTCCTCCTAGACGATTGACCCGATCAGCACCAAACTCGGTCAGCATGAAGTCAAGACACTGAGGATGCTAAATTGCGAGCAACTTTTTGAAACCTCAAACGGTTTGGCCGTGGCGAAGAGACTAATTTATGGCGAGAAAAGGGAAACAGGAAGTGTGTTATAACTTTTGCATACATTAATTCATTTTGATGAAACTTCAGCTGTGTGTTCGTTGTAAGAGGCCGATCACATGGATATGACTTTTGTGAGTCAAAGTTATAGCGCCACCAATTGGCAGCAGGAAGTGTGTCACTTTTGTCCAAAGTGGGGGGGTTAGTTTTATCTGCAGTCACCAAACTCGGTATATATATTGTACATTTCGAGCCGGACAACTTTCTAATTTACAGTCATTAGCTCTGACCAACAGGAAGTCAGATAATTTGGTTGGAAGATAACAAGAAGTGGCAAAACGAGCTCTGAGTTTTTACCCTCTCCTCAAAAGCGATTCATTCAATCTCCTCCAAACTCGGACAACATAAAGTAAATATACAGAAGATGCTAAAATGCGAACGGTTATTGGATATCTCAAACGGTTTTCCCATAGCAAAAGGCTAAAAAACACAAAATAAGAACACAAGTGCCTGGTTCATAAATAAGGCTATACTCCCACCTGCTGGTTATTCTATATATCACACTGTGTTTTTTTTTGTTTTTTTTTTCAACACATGCTCTCCCTTAAATGTCCAGTAGAGGGCAATATTGTATAAGTTTTCAAGCAAAAAACCTTGCCTCTGTGTGTGTGTGTGTGTGTGTGAATGGTTTTTTAGCCTGGTGGGGACTTAAAGCTGAATGCACACAGACTCATGGGGACTTCCCAATGGGTACAAAAGCTTATAAATCAGACAGAATGAGTTACTTTGAAAATGTGAAAATGCAGGAAGTTGTGTGATGGGTAGATTTAGGGGCAGGGGCAGTGTAGGGGGATAGAATTAATGTTTTGTACAGCATAAAAACCATTACGTCTATGGTGAGTCCCCAGAAAGATAGTGAACCAGATATGTGTGTGTGTGTGTGTGTGTGTGTGTGTGTGTGTGTGTGTGTGTGTGTGTGTGTGTGTGTGTGGCTGTGTGTGTGTGTGGCTGTGTGTGTGTGTGGCTGTGTGTGTGTGTGTTGTTCTAGCCTGGTGGGGACTTAAACCTGAATGCACACAAACTCATGGGGACTTCTCAATGGGTACAAAAGCTACATTAGAATTCATCTATAATTAAATTACATCATAGGTGTGGCTTGAAACTTTTCCCCACCGTTTAGACTTTACTATTATTGTTTTGCTGAAAAATATGTTTAATCTAAATCTCACTTTGCCTCTCTCTCTCTCTCTCTCTCTCTCTCTCTCTCTCTCTCTCTCTCTCTCTCTCTCTCTCTCTCTCAGTATGTGTGTGTGTGTGTGTGTGTGTGTGTGTGTGTGTGTGTTTGGAGAGGGATGGTGCCAGCTTCATTTTGATTGTAAAAAGATTAGCTCATTGCTGTGTGCTTTGGCAAGCATTAAAGGGTAAAAAAATATATTATTCTGGGTTACAATAAAATTATAGAACCAGTTAATTTGTAACAATAGAAAAAACACATTTGAGTTTCCTTTTCAAACAAAGAAGTTTGTGTAACCTAAAAATAAGCAGATTAATGCCTTTTATTTGTGGACGAAAATGAGAGCGGTGGGGAGTATAGCCTTAGTTATGAACCAGGTTGGATATGTCCTTGAGAACACCGTTTTGAAGATAAAACTATTTTTATTGCAAAACAGTGTTTCCAGACAGTGAAGAAAAAAAAAACTTTCTCCCACTGTTTAGATTATTATTTTTTTGTTTGTTTCAAATCTTGTTTCTTTCGGAATTAGACTCTGTCTCTCTGTCTGTCGTCCCCCTCCCCCCTCACTCTCCCTCTCTGAGTTTCACTCTGTTTGTGTTGTTTGTGTGTGTGTGTGTGTGTGTGTGTGTGTGTGTGTGTGTGTGTGGAGGGGTCTCACTCTTTGTGTGTATCACCTTGTCTCTTGATTGTCATAATTTTAACCTTCATATCACAAATAACTATCACTTTAGTGTGAAAAATAAGTTTAAAAAAAAACAAAAAATATACTATATCTTTAATTAAATACTGGCCTTCTGAACTTACAACATTTTGAGCTGCAAAATATACATTTGCACATAATTGAAAGTGCCCCATTATATCCTAATACATAAAAAAAAAAATCTATATTTAAATTTCATAATAGGTGTGGCTTGTGGTCATAGTGGTACCAGCTGCTGTGATACATGTGGCATATTAGAGCAATTTTCAAATATTCTCCTGTTTAAATGCATATTGCCTGTCGTGCACATTCTCAGCGGTATAAAACATGCTGCATGTTTTAGAGAGGTCGACTTTGACCAGTAAATATATTCAGATGACTTTGATATCGTTATTTTAAATTTAATTACATTTAAACATTTAAAAGTGGCTGTTTATAATACACTTCCATAAAATGTATGCAGGCATATTCCTCTTACCTGACACTGATATTAAAATAATTTTTGCGGTTTCTGTGATTTGGCTTTATTTTTTATTATTTTTTATTTAAAAAAAATATTGAATGCCACACATATTGAAATAAAACAAGCATGCTTTTTGCTGCATAAAATTGGTGAACAATCACAAGCTACGGTAGGTCAAAAACACATAAAGAGAAGTGTAAGGATAATACAACTTCAGCATTTGGAAAGTATTCTGCACTCATTTTGAAATTGACATTTGACATCATCTGACATAAAATTAATGAATAAAATGTAATTGATCTCATAGATGTGAGTGTTGTGGTTCCTGGTCATAGCAGCACCAGTTGCTGCAGTTAATGAGGTGAATTCAAATGACTTTGACATAGTCCCATTATTTATTTTTTCCCACATTAAATGCCTATTGGCTTGCTGTGCACAGTTAAACTGATGCCACCGGGGTGGCGGTGCCCCCGGCTTGGGCCTGTCATCGCTGCTCGCAGCTTTAATTATTATTATTATTATTATTATTATCTTTTCGCCTTTTGGGCATTTTTGGGGCACTTAACGTGCTCGAAAACTCTTGAAACTTTGCACACGCATCGGAATGCGCGGCCAACAGGGTCTGGCAGAGGCGTTTGACCCGGGCGTGGCAGGGGGGCTCAACAGCGCCCCCTTGAAAAACAGGGTCTATATAATAAACTCACTTGCACGTACATGTATGAAACTCGGTACACTTATAGATCTCATCGGGCCAAACAACTTCCGCACTCATAGTCATAAGCTTCGCCCAACAGGAAGTGAGCTATTATGGGTTGTTCGGAAAACGCATGCTCTGGAATTTGCGATACTCCTCCTAGACGATTCACCCGATCAGCACCAAACTCGGTCAGCATGAAGTCAAGACACTGAGGATGCCAAATTGCAAGCAACTTTTTGATACCTCGAACGGTTTGGCCGTGGCGAAGAGACAAATTTATGGCGAGAAAAGGGAAACAGGAAGTGTGTTATAACTTTTGCATACATTAATTCATTTTGATGAAACTTCAGCTGTGTGTTCGTTGTAAGAGGCCGATCACATGGATATGACTTTTGTGAGTCAAAGTTATAGCGCCACCAACTGGCAGCAGGAAGTGTGTCACTTTTGTCCAAAGTGGGGGGTTAGTTTTATCTACATTCACCAAACTCGGTATATATATTGTACATTTCGAGCCGGACAACTTTCTAATTTACAGTCATTAGCTCTGACCAACAGGAAGTCAGATAATTTGGTTGGAAGATAACAAGAAGTGGCAAAGCGAGCTCTGAGTTTTTACCATCTCCTCAAAAGCGATTCATTCAATCTCCTCCAAACTCGGACAACATGAAGTAAATATACAGAAGATGCTAAAATGCGAACGGTTATTGGATATCTCAAACGGTGGTCCCGTAGCAAAAGCCTAAAAAACACAAAATAAGAACACAAGTGCCTGGTTCATAAATAAGTCTATACTCCCACCTGCTGGTTATTCTATATATCACACTGTTTTTTTTTTGGTTTTTTTTCAACACTTATGCTCTCACTTAAATGACCAGTAGAGGGCAATATTGTATAAGTTTTCAAGCAAAAAAACCTTACCTCTGTGTGTGTGTGTGTGTGTGTGAATGGTTTTCTAGCCTGGTGGGGACTTAAACCTGAATGTACACAGACTCATGGGGACTTCCCAATGGGTACAAAAGCTTATAAATCATACAGAATGAGTTCTTTTGAAAAGGTGAAAACGCAGAAAGTTGTGTGATGGGTAGGTTTAGGGGTAGGAGCAGTGTATGAGGACAGAATATATGGTTTGTACAGCATAAAAACCATTACATCTATGGTGAGTCCCCAGAAAAAGATAGTGAACCAGACATGAGTGTGTGTGTGTGTGTGTGTGTGAGGGGCAGGGGTGGGGGGGGGTGAAGGGGGGTGTTGTGGATGGGGGGATGGGCTGAGCTGATTTGAGTTGCCTGCAGCATACTTCAGCATTACTACTGTGTGTGTGTGTGTGTGTGTGTGTGTGTGTGTGTGTGTGTGTGTGTGTGTGTGTGTGTGTGTGTGTGTGTGTGTGTGTGTGTGTGTGTGCGTGTGTGTGTGTGTGTTCTTTTTTCTAGCCTGGTGGGGACTTCCACCTGAATGCACACAAACTCATAGGGACACGTGTCACTGATTTCTACAGTGTGTGTGTGTGTGTGTGTGTGTGTGTGTGTGTGTGTGTGCGTGTGTTCTTTTTTCTAGCCTGGTGGGGACTTCAACCTGAATGCACACAGACTCATGGGGACACGTGTCACTGATTTCTACAGTGTGTGTGTGTGTGTGTGTGTGTGTGTGTGTGTGCGTGCGTGTGTTCTTTTTTCTAGCCTGGTGGGGACTTCAAACTGAATGCACACAGACTTATGGGGACACGTGTCACTGATTTCTACAGTGTGTGTGTGTGTGAGCCACTCTTCTGTCTAAAAAGATTACCTCTCAATGCTGTGCTTTGGCCTGCATTAAAGCATAAAACATTTTATTCTGGGTTTGAATAAAAAAATTAATGTATAAAACCAGTTTATTTGTAGGGCATTGACAATATTGTTTTATATAATTAGTTAAATAATTGTGTTAATACAAATAATTATTAATAAAAAATATAAATATAAAAAAAATTACTAACAAAAGAAAAAAACACATTTAATTGTCTTTAAAAAAAAAAGGTGTGTGTAACTTAAAAAATGAGAAGATTAATGCCTTATGTTTAAATATAAATATAGAATAACTAAATATAGAATAACCAGAAGGTGGAGGTGTAGCCTTATTTAGTAACCAGGTTGGATATGTCCTAGGGAACACTGTTTTGAAGATAAAACTATTGTTGTCATTGCAAAACAGTGTTTTCAGACAGTGAAATAAAAACAATGATCTCTCACTCTTTAGATTTTGTGTCTGTCATTCCCCTCCCCCCTCACTCTCCCTCTCTCAGGATCACTCTGTGTGTGTGTGTGTGTGTGTGTGTGTGTGTGTGTGTGCGTGTGCGTGTGCGTGTGTGTGTGTGTGTGTGGAGGGGGTCTCTCTCACTCTGTGTATGTCGCCTTGTTTCTTGTTTTTCATAATTTAACCATTTCATATCATAGGCTATCAGCAATATCTATCACTTTATTGTGAAAAATAAGTAAAAAAAAATGTATTATATATATATATATATATATATATATATATATATATATATATATATATATATATATATATATATATATATATATATAACACTGGTCTTCTGAACTTACAATATTTTGAGCTGCAAAAAATACATTTGCACATAATTAAAAGTGATATCCTAATACTTTTAATTGTTTTCTATAACATGGGCTTTAAAGGAGGTCATGTGCTGTGTTTGCAAAGATCACGTATGACACCTCTTTAAACTAATTATTTATTGATAAAATTCAAATGGATAAAAAAAAAAAATTTCACATGATCTTATAAAAGTGGCTGTTTATAATAAACTTCTATAAATTTTATGCACGCATATTACTCTTACCTGACACTGATATTAAAATCATTGTTGCGGTCTCTGTGATTTGGCTTAATTTATTTTTAAGAGAAGTGTAAGGATAATACAACTTCAGCATTTGGACAGTATTCTGCACTCATTTTGAAATTGACATTAGACATCATCTGACATAAAATTAATGAATAAAATGTAATTGATCTCAGAGATGTGAGTGTTGTGGTTCCTGGTCATAGCAGCACCAGTTGCTGCAGTTAATGAGGTGAATTCAAATGACTTTGACATAGTCCTTTTATTTTTTCCCATATTAAATGCCTATTGGCCTGCTGCGCACAGTTAAGCTGATGCCACCGGGGTGGCGGTGCCCCCGGCTTGGGCCCGTCATCGCTGCTCGCAGCTTTAATTATTATTATTTTTCTTCTCCCCTAAAACGCATCGTGCAGCCCAAACCGTAAGTGCTAGAGACTTGAAACTTTGCCAAAAGGTAGTCCAAAAATCGAGGAGAGGTTATCAAAGTATGAGCCCGATTGGCCAATAGGTGGCGCTATAGCGCAAAAAACAAAAAAAAAATACTATTTTGCTTATATCTCAAAAACCCATTGTCGCACATTCAAGTGTCTTACATCATTGGAATCCTTGGCTCAAGCCGAACAAAACGTATATCTCCGATTTCATTTCCGTCATGAAAATTTTTCCGCCATTTTGAATTTTGTCGAAAACCTACTTTTGCAAACTAGTCCCTGGTTTTTTGACCGATCGGAACCAAACCAGTGCCAAAATGTTCACTGTAGTCTTAATATCAATAATTATTGAAAACAAGTTGAAATTTCGATTCACAGACGATGAGGGGCGTGAAAATGTACATTAAAGGCGGAGCCTATTTTACTAAAGAGGCTATAACTCAAGAACGAAATGAGATATCTTCACCAAACTTGGTACACATATGTAGGGACTCAATTTGAGGTCACGATAAAAAAATCGTGACGATTGGCCACTGGGTGGCGCTATAATGTGAAAAAAACATGAAAATAGCTATAACCACAAGACCGCTAGTCCGATTGACCTGAAAATTGGTATGCAGTGTCTTCGCCCAAGGTACCATGTATGTCTATGAGGACATTGGCGTATCTCAAAAAACATGGCCGCCATCGGCCAATTACGTTTGAGCACCTATTAGATGGCGTTAACGAAGGCCGATCGGAACGAAACTTGATGGGCATGTTTGACTCATGGTCTTAAGGGTCTGTAAGAATTTTGAAAGAAATCGGCCACTAGTTGGCGCTAACGAGTTTTATGGCTCTGTAATCACGTGGTGTTGCACACATCTGCAAAATATGCATATCATTTGATAGATCTCCTCATGCTGAACAACTTTGCCTCTAGAACCATTGCTGTCAATAAAATTGTTAATTAAATATTTGCAATTATGTTAAAAACCTACTTTTGCGAACTAGTCCCTGGTTTTTTGCTCGACTGGAACCAAGCCCGTCTAGGACAATTCTCTGGACTCTCTAGATCAATAATTATTAAAAAAAGTTGAAGTTTTGCATTTGGATGGCTATAACAGGGCCAATTAGAAAAGAGGCGTGGCAAAATACACTCAAAAGCCTATAAATCCTAAGGGGAAACTCAAAACTTCACGAAAATTGTTGTGTACATGTGGCATAACATCCTGATGAAGGATGCAAAGTTTTAAAGAGATCAGACTATAGGTGGTGCTATAACTGTGAAAAAGCTTTAAAAACCATGCATTTCCTATGGTAAATTGCCTATATTGGCTGTAAATGGACTTTTCCATCTATTATTTCAGTGTTTAAAAACTTGCTAAATAAAACTTAATGTCTTTAATGCCTATGTGCTTAAAAGGCCTTAAAAGCTTGAACCCCGCTAAATGCTGCTTGCAGCTTTAATTATTATTATTATTATTATTATTATTATTATTATTCAGCCGAAAAACTCATCGTGCAGACCAAACTGTAAGGGCTAGAGACTTGAAACTTGGCCAATAGGTAGTACAAAAATCGAGGAGAGGTTATCAAATTATGAGCCAGATTGGCCTATAGGTGGCGCTATAGCAATCAATTGCGCGAAATGGCTCATAACTCCTAAACCGTTTGATTCACACTCAAGTGTCTTATATCATTGGAAAGCTGAGACGTTGGCGAACAAAACGTATATCTCCGATTTCATTTCCGTCATGAAAATTTTTCCGCCATTTTGAATTTTGTCGAAAACCTACTTTTGCGAACTAGTCCCTGAGTTTTTGACCGATCGGAACCAAACCAGTGCCAAAATGTTGTCTGTAGTCTGAATATCAATAATCTTTGAAAAAAAGTTGAAATTTCGATTCACGGAAGATAAGGGGATCAAAATGGACGCTCAGGGCGGAGCCTATTTTACTAAAGAGGCTATAACTCCAGCAAGAAATGAGATATCTTCACCAAACTTGGTACACATGTGTATGGGCTCAATTTGAGGTCACGATAAAAAAAATCGCGACGATTGGCCACTTGGTGGCGCTATAATGTGAAAAAATCATGAAAATGGCTATAACCACGCGATTGCTAGTCCGATTGACCTGAAAATTGGTATGCAGTGTCTTGGCCCAAGGCCCCATGTATGTCTATGAGAACATTGGCGTATCTCAAAAAACATGGCCGCCATCGGCCAATGAATTTGAGCATCTATTAGACAAGGTTATCAGAGGCCGATCGGAACGAAACTCAGTGGGCATGTTTGACTCATGGTCCTAGAGGTCTGTAAGAATTTTGAAAGAAATCGGCCACTAGTTGGCGCTAACGAGTTTTATGGCTCTGTAATCGCGTGGTGTTGCACATATCCACAAAATATGCATATCATATGATAGATCTCCTCATGCTGAACAACTTTGCCTCTAGAACCATTGCTGTCAATCAAATCATTAATTCAATTTCTGTAATTATGTTGAAATCCTACTTTTGCGAACTAGTCCCTGGTTTTTTGCCCGATCGGAACCAAACCAGTCTAGGATAATTCTCTGGACTCTCTAGATCAATAATCTTTGAAAAAAAGTTGAACTTTTACATTTGGATGGCTATACAGGGGCCATTTTAAAAAGAGGCGTGGCAATATACACTCAAAAGCCTATAAATCCTAAGGTAAAACTCAAAACTTCACGAAAATTGTTGGGTATATGTGGCTTACCATGCTGATGAAGCATGCAAAGTTTTAAAGAGATCGGACTATAGGTGGCGCTATAACTGTTAAAAAGCTTTAAAAACCATGCATTTCCTATGGTAAATTGCCTATATTGGCTGTAAATGGACTTTTCCATCTATTATTTCAGTGTTTAAAATCTTGCTAAATAAAACTTAATGTCTTTAATGCCTATGTGCTTAAAAGGCCTTAAAGGCTTGAACCCCGTTAAATGCTGCTTGCAGCTTTAATTATTATTATTATTATTATTATTATTATTATTCTCCGATAAAACGCATCGTGCAGACCAAACCGTAAGGGCTAGAGACTTGAAACTTTACCCGAAGGTAGTCCAAAAATCGAGGAGAGGTTATCAAATTATGAGCCAGATTGGCCTATAGGTGGCGCTATAGCAATCAATTGCGAGAAAGGGCTCATAACTCCTAAACCGTTTGGTCCACACTCAAGTGTCTTATATCATTGGAAAGCTGAGTCCTTGGCGAACAAAACGTATATCTCCGATTTTATTTCCGTCATGAAAAATTTTCCGCCATTTTGAATTTTGTTGAAAATCTACTTTTGAGAACTAGTCCCTGGTTTTTTGACCGATCGGAACCAAACCAAGGTCAAAATGTTCTCTGGTGTCTAATTATCAATATTTATCAAAAAAAATTGAAATTTTGATTCATGTTTGCTAAGGGACTTCAAAATGAACGTTCAGGGCGGAGCCTATTTTACTAAAAAGGCTATAACTCAAGAAGGAAATGAGATATCTTCACCAAACTTGGTACACATGTGTAAGGGCTCAGTCTTTGGTCACGTTAAAAATATCGCGACAATTGGCCACTTGGTGGCGCTATAACATGAAAAAAACACAAAAACGGCTATAACCACAGGACCGCTAGTCCGATTGACTTGAAAATTGGTATGCAGTGTCGTGGCCCAAGGTACCATGTATGTCTATGAGGACATTGGCGTATCTCAAAAAACATGGCCGCCATAGGCCAATGAAATTTGAGCACCTATTATGTTTATGGCTCTGCAATCACGTGGTGTTGCACACATCGGCAAAATATGCATATCATATGATAGATCTCCTCATGTTGAACAACTTTGCCTATAGGTGGCGCTATAACTGTGAAAAAGCTATAAAAACCATGCATTTCCTATGGTAAATTGCCTATATTGGCTGTAAATGGACTTTTCCATCTATTATTTTAGTGTTTAAAACCTTGCTAAATAAAACTTAGTGTCTTTAATGCCTATGTGCTTAAAAGGCCTTACAGGCTTGAACCCCGCTAAATGCTGCTAGCAGCTTTAATTATTAGGGGTTCAAGCACGAAGTGCTGAAACCCTATTGTAATTGTACTGATTTTTATTATTATTATTATTATTAGGGGTTCAAGCACGAAGTGCTGAACACCTATTGTATTTGTGCTGATTTTTATTATTATTAGGGGTTCAAGCACGAAGTGCTGAAACCCTATTGTAATTGTACTGATTTTTATTATTATTATTATTCTCCGATAAAACGCATCGTGCAGACCAAACCGTAAGGGCTAGAGACTTGAAACTTTACCCGAAGGTAGTCCAAAAATCGAGGAGAGGTTATCAAATTATGAGCCAGATTGGCCAATAGGTGGCGCTATAGCGATCAATTGCGAGAAAGGGCTCATAACTCCTAAACCGTTTGGTCCACACTCAAGTGTCTTATATCATTGGAAAGCTGAGTCCTTGGCGAACAAAACGTATATCTCCGATTTTATTTCCGTCATGAAAAATTTTCCGCCATTTTGAATTTTGTTGAAAATCTACTTTTGAGAACTAGTCCCTGGTTTTTTGACCGATCGGAACCAAACCAAGGTCAAAATGTTCTCTGGTGTCTAATTATCAATAGTTATCAAAAAAAATGAAATTTCGATTCATTTTTGCTAAGGGGCTTCAAAATGGACGTTCAGGGCGGAGCCTATTTTACTAAAAAGATTATAACTCAAGAAGGAAATGAGATATCTTCACCAAACTTGGTACACATGTGTATGGGCTCATTCTTTGGTCACGATAAAAATATCGCGACAATTGGCCACTTGGTGGCGCTATAACATGAAAAAAACTCAAAAACGGCTATAACCACACGACCACTAGTCCGATTGACTTGAAAATTGGTTTGCGGTGTCGTGGCCCAAGGTCCCATGTATGTCTATGAGGACATTGGCGTATCTCAAAAAACATGGCCGCCATAGGCCAATGAAATTTGAGCACCTATTATGTTTATGGCTCTGTAATCACGTGGTGTTGCATACATCCGCAAAATATGCATATCATATTATAGATCTCCTCATGTTGAACAACTTTGCCTCTAGGGCCATTGCTGTCAATCAAATCGTTAATTAAATATTCGTAATTATGTTAAAAACCTACTTTTGTGAACTTGACCCTGGTTTTTTGCCCGATCAGAACCAAACAAGTCTAGGACAGTTGTCTGGACTCTCTAGATCAATAACTATCAAAAAAAAGTTGAACTTTTGCATTTGGATGGCTATAACAGGGCCATTTAAAAAAGAGGAGTGGCAAAATACACTCAAATGCCTATAAATCCTAAGGGGAAACTCAAAACTTCACGAAAATCGTTGGGTACATGTGGCATAACATGCTGATGAAGCATGCAATGTTTTAAAGAGATCGGACTATAGGTGGCGCTATAACTGTGAAAAAGCTATAAAAACCATGCATTTCCTATGGTAAATTGCCTATATTGGCTGTAAATGGACTTTTCCATCTATTATTTTAGTGTTTAAAACCTTGCTAAATAAAACTTAGTGTCTTTAATGCCTATGTGCTTAAAAGGCCTTAAAGGCTTGAACCCCGCTAAATGCTGCTTGCAGCTTTAATTATTATTATTATTATTATTATTCTGCCGTAAAACTCATCGTGCAGACCAAACCGTAAATGCTAGAGACTTCAAACTTTGTCAATAGGTAGTCCAAAAATCGAGGAGAGGTTATCAAATTATGAGCCAGATTGGCCAATAGGTGGCGCTACAGCAACCAAAAACGCGAAATGGCTCATAACTCCTAAACCGTTCATCCTAAGGGTCAAGTGTCTTATATCATTGGAAAGCTGAGACCTTGGCGAACAAAACGTATATCTCCGATTTCATTTCCGGTATGCAAATTTTCCCGCCATTTTGAATTTTGTCAAAAACCTACTTTTGCGAACTAGTCCCTGGTTTTTTGACATATCAGAACCAAACCAGTGCCAAAATGTTCTCTCTAGACTGAGTATCAATAATTATCAAAAAAAAGTTGAAATTTTGACTCATGAACGAAAAGGGGCGTGGAAATGTACATTTAAGGCGGAGCCTATTTTACTAAAGAGGCTATAACTCCAGCAAGAAATGAGATATCTTCACCAAACTTGGTTCACATGTTTATGGGCTCAGTTTTTGGTCACGATAAAAAAATCGCGACGATTGGCCACTTGGTGGCGCTATAACATGGAAAAAACACAAAAAGGGCTATAACCACGCGACCGCTAGTCCGATTGACTTGAAAATTGGTAAGCAGTGTCTTGGCCCAAGGTACCATGTCTGTCTATGAGAACATTGGCGTATCTAAAAAAACATGGCCGCCATTGGCCAATGAAATTTGAGCACCTATTAGACAGGGTTAACGGAGGTCGACCAGAACGAAACTCAGTAGGCATGTTTGACTCATGGTCCTAGAGGTCTGTAAGAATTTTGAAAGAAATCGGCCACTAGTTGGCGCTAACGAGTTTTATGGCTCTGCAATCACGTGGTGTTGCACACATCGGCAAAATATGCATATCATATGATAGATCTCCTCATGTTGAACAACTTTGCCTCTATAACCATTTCGGTCAATCAAATTGTTAAATAAATATTTGCAATAATGTTAAAAACCTACTTTTGCGAACTAGTCCCTGGTTTTTTGCGCAATCAGAACCAAACCAGTCTAGGACAATTCTCTGGACTCTCTAGATCAATAATTATCAAAAAAAAGTTGATTTCTTCCATTTGGATGGCTATAACAGAGCCATTTAGAAAAGAGGCGTGGCAAAATACACTCAAAAGCCTATAAATCCTAAGAGGAAACTCAAACCTTCACGAAAATCGTTGGGTATATGTGGCATAACATGATGAAGACACATGCAATGTTTTATGGAGATTGGAGTATAGGGGGCGCTATAAGTGTTAAAAAGCTTTGAAAACCATGTATTCCCTATGGTGAATTGCCTGTAAATGGTATTTTCCATCTCTGTAATCAGGTGGGGTTAAAACAGCCACATAATATGCATATATTATGATAGATCTTCTCATACTGAACAACTTTGCCTCTAAACTAGTCCTAGGTTTTTTGCCTGATAGGAACCAAACCACAGCAGTATGATTCTCTGCACTCTCCTGATCAATTCATATTTAGACTTTATAAAGTCACTATTATAATATTTAAAATCACATTTTGTCATTTTATCACTTCATTTCACCTGATATCTCTCAAATTCATTCAGTGCTTAAAAGCCTTTCATGCAAAAGGTGTCAAATGCTTAAAGACCTTAAATGGCTTGAACCCCGCTAAATGCTGCTCGCAGCTTTAATTATTATTATTATTATTATTATTCTCCGATAAAACGCATCGTGCAGACCAAACCGTAAGGGCTAGAGACTTGAAACTTTACCCGAAGGTAGTCCAAAAATCGAGGAGAGGTTATCAAATTATGAGCCAGATTGGCCTATAGGTGGCGCTATAGCAATCAATTGCGAGAAAGGGCCCATAACTCCTAAACCGTTTGGTCCACACTCAAGTGTCTTATATCATTGAAAAGCTGAGACCTTGGCGAACAAAACGTATATCTCCGATTTCATTTCCGTCATAAAAATTTTTCCGCCATTTTGAATTTTGTTAAAAACCTACTTTTGCAAACTAGTCCCTGGTTTTTTGACATATCGGAACCAAACCAGTGCCAAAATGTTCTGTCTAGTCTGAATATCAATAATTATTTAAAAAAAATTGAAATTTCGATTCATTTTTGCTAAAGGGCTTCAAAATGGACGTTCAGGGCGGAGCCTATTTTACTAAAAAGGCTATAACTCAAGAAGGAAATGAGATATCTTCACCAAACTTGGTACACATGTGTATGGGCTCAGTCTTTGGTCACGATAAAAATATCGCGACAATTGGCCACTTGGTGGCGCTATAACATGAAAAAAACACAAAAACGGCTATAACCACACGACCGCTAGTCCGATTGACTTGAAAATTGGTATGCGGAGTCGTGGCCCAAGGTACCATGTATGTCTATGAGGACATTGGCGTATCTCAAAAAACATGGCCGCCATAGGCCAATGAAATTTGAGCACCTATTATGTTTATGGCTCTGTAATCACGTGGTGTTGCATACATTTGCAAAATATGCATATCATATGATAGATCTCCTCATGTTGAACAACTTTGCCTCTAGGGCCATTGCTGTCAATCAAATCGTTAATTAAATATTCGTAATTATGTTAAAAACCTACTTTTGTGAACTTGACCCTGGTTTTTTGCCCGATCAGAACCAAACAAGTCTAGGACAGTTGTCTGGACTCTCTAAAACAATAACTATCAAAAAAAGTTGAACTTTTGCATTTGGATGGCTATAACAGGGCCATTTAAAAAAGAGGCGTGGCAAAATACACTCAAATGCCTATAAATCCTAAGGGGAAACTCAAAACTTCACGAAAATCGTTGGGTACATGTGGCATAACATGCTGATGAAGCATGCAATGTTTTAAAGAGATCGGACTATAGGTGGCGCTATAACTGTGAAAAAGCTTTAATTATTATTATTATTATTATTCAGCCGAAAAACGCATCGTGCAGACCAAACCGTAAGAGCTGGAAACTTGAAACTTTGTCAATAGGTAGTACAAAAATCGAGGAAAGGTTATCAAATTATGAGCCAGATTGGCCCATAGGTGGCGCTATAGCAATCAATTGCGCAAAATGGCTCATAACTCCTAAACCGTTTGGTCCACACTCAAGTGTCTTATATCATTGGAAAGCTAAGACCTTGGCGAACGAAATGCAAATATCCGATTTCATTTCCGTCATTAAAAATTTTCCGCCATTTTGAATTTTGTTGAAAACCTACTTTTACGAACTAGTCCCTGGTTTTTTGACCGATCGGAACCAAACCAGTGCCAAAATGTTGTCTGTAGTCTGATTATGAACATTCATTGAGAAAAAGTTGAAATTTCGATTCACGGAAGATAAGGGGATCAAAATGGACGCTCAGGGCGGAGCCTATTTTACTAAAAAGACTATAACTCCAAAATGAAATGAGATATCTTCACCAAACTTGGTAAATGTGTGTATGGGCTAATTCTCTGGTCTCGATAAAAAAATCGCGACGATTGACCACTTGGTGGCGCTATAATGTGAAAAAAAACATGAAAATAGCTATAACCACACGACCGCTAGTCCGATTGACCTGAAAATTGGTATGCAGTGTCTTGGCCCAAGGTACTATATAGGTCTATGAGGACATTGGTGTATCTAAAAAAACATGGCCGCCATCGGCCAATGAATTCAAGCCCCTATTAGACGGGGTTAACAGAGGCCAATCCGAATGAAACTCAGTGGACATGTTTGACTCATGGTCCTAGAGGTCTGTAAGAATTTTGAAAGAAATCGGCCACTAGTTGGCGCTAACGAGTTTTATGGCTCTGTTATCACGTGGTGTGGCACCCATTCACAAAATATTCATTTCATATGATAGATCTCCTCATACTGAACAACTTTGCCTCTAGAACTATTGCTGTCAATCAAATCATTAATTAAATTTTTGTAATTATGTTAAAAACCTACTTTTGCAAACTAGTCCCTGGTTTTTTGCCCGATTGGAACCAAACTAGTCAAGGATAATTCTCTGGACTCTCTAGATCAATAATCATTGAAAAAAAATTGAACTTTTACATTTGTATGGCTATACTAGGGCCATTTAAAAAAGAGGCGTGGCAAAATACACTCAAAAGCCTATAAATCCTAAGGAAAAACTCAAAACTTCACGAAAATTGTTGGGTATATGTGGCATACCATGCTGATAAAGCATGCAAAGTTTTACAAAGATCGGACTATAGGTGGCGCTATAACTGTTAAAAAGCTTTAAAAACCATGCATTTCCTATGGTAAATTGCCTATATTGGCTGTAAATTGACTTTTCCATCTATTATTTTAGTGTTTAAAATCTTGCTAAATAAAACTTAATGTCTTTAATGCCTATGTGCTTAAAAGGCCTTAAAGGCTTGAACCCCGCTAATTATTATTAGGGGTTCAAGCACGAAGTGCTGAACACCTATTGTATTTGTACTGATTTTTAGGGGTTCAAGCACGAAGTGCTGAACACCTATTGTATTTGTGCTGATTTTTATTATTAGGGGTTCAAGCACGAAGTGCTGAACACCTATTGTATTTGTGCTGATTTTTATTATTATTATTATTATTATTCTGCCGTAAAACTCATCGTGCAGACCAAACCGTAAATGCTAGAGACTTCAAACTTTGTCAATAGGTAGTCCAAAAATCGAGGAGAGGTTATCAAATTATGAGCCAGATTGGCCAATAGGTGGCGCTACAGCAACCAAAAACGCGAAATGGCTCATAACTCCTAAACCGTTCGTCCTAAGGGTCAAGTGTCTTATATCATTGGAAAGCTGAGACCATGACGAACAAAACGTATATCTCCGATTTCATTTCCGGTATGCAAATTTTTCCGCCATTTTGAATTTTGTCAAAAACCTACTTTTGCGAACTAGTCCCTGGTTTTTTGACATATCAGAACCAAACCAGTGCCAAAATGTTCTCTCTAGTCTGACTATCAATAATTATCAAAAAAAAGTTGAAATTTTGACTCAGGAACGAAAAGGGGCGTGGAAATGTACATTTAAGGCGGAGCCTATTTTACTAAAGAGGCTATAACTCCAGCAAGAAATTAGATATCTTCACCAAACTTGGTACACATGTTTATGGGCTCAGTCTTTGGTCACGATAAAAAAATCGCGACGATTGGCCACTTGGTGGCGCTATAACATGGAAAAAACACAAAAAGGGCTATAACCACGCGACCGCTAGTCCGATTTAATTGAAAATTGGTATGCAGTGTCTTGGCCAAAGGTACCATGTATGTCTATGAGAACATTGGCGTATCTCAAAAAACATGGTCGCCATCGGCCAATGAAATTTGAGCACCTATTAGACAGGGTTAACGGAGGTCGATCGGAACGAAACTCAGTAGGCATGTTTGACTCATGGTCCTAGAGGTCTGTAAGAATTTTGAAAGAAATCGGCCACTAGTTGGCGCTAACGAGTTTTATGGCTCTGCAATCACGTGGTGTTGCACACATCGGCAAAATATGCATATCATATGATAGATCTCCTCATGTTGAACAACTTTGCCTCTAGAACCATTTCTGTCAATCAAATCGTTAAATAAATATTTGCAATAATGTTAAAAACCTACTTTTGCAAACTAGTCCCTGGTTTTTTGCCCAATCAGAACCAAACCAGTCTAGGACAATTCTCTGGACTCTCTAGATCAATAATTATCAAAAAAAAGTTGATTTCTTGCATTTGGAGGGCTATAACAGGGCCATTTAGAAAAGAGGTGTGGCAAAATACACTCAAAAGCCTATAAATCCTAAGGGAAAACCCAAAACTTCACGGAAATTATTGGTTCTATGTGGCATAACATGTTGAAGACACATGCAAAGTTTTATGGAGATCGGAGTATAGGGGGCGCTATAAGTGTTAAAAAGCTTTGAAAACCATGTATTCCCTATGGTGAATTGCCTGTATTGGCTGTAAATGGTATTTTCCATCTTGTTAATCAGGTGGGGTTAAAACAGCCACATAATATGCATATATTATGATAGATCTTCTCATACTGAACAACTTTGCCTCTATAACCAATACTGTCAATCAAATCTTTATTTAAATATTCACAATTATGTTAAAAACCTCGTTTTGCAAACTAGTCCTTGGTTTTTCTTGCCTGATCGGAACCAAACCACAGCAGTATGATTCTCTGGACTCTCCTGATCAATAGTTATCAAAAACATGTTGACCTTTACACTTTGGGTAGCTATAACAGGATCATTTAGAGAATAGGTGTGGTAAAACATGCTCAAAAGCCTAATAATCCTGAACAAAAACTCAAAACTTCACAAAAATAGGTGGTGTGTGTGTGTGTGTGTGTGTGTGTGTGTGTGTGTGTGTGTGTGTGTGTGTCTCTGTCTGTCTGTTTGTCATGCTAGCAAACAGCACTTCCAACATGCTACACATGCTAGCAGTGATTAGCTAAGTGTTAAATCAGGCAAATAACATAGTAAGAACTCTATAAACATTATAGTAAACATCTGTGACAGTTAACAACTGCCTAGCAACACCATAACAACCATCAAGAACAACCTAGCAACCACCTAGCAACATGTTTATCATGTTAGCAAAGTAAAATAGTAATTTTGTCATACAGTTGATTAATATTGTTCTATAATTCATATTTAGACTTTATAAAGTCACTACTATAATATTAATAATCATATTTTGTCAGTTAATCATTTCATTTCACCTGATATCTCTCAAATTCATTCAGTGCTTAAAAACCTTCCATGCAAAAGGCGTCAAATGCTTAAAGACCTTAAATGGCTTGAACCCCGCTAAATGCTGCTCGCAGCTTTAATTAGGGGTTCAAGCACGAAGTGCTGAACACCTATTGTATTTGTACTGATTTTTATTATTATTATTATTATTATTCAGCCGAAAAACGCATCGTGCAGACCAAACCGTAAGGGCTGGAAACTTGAAACTTTGTCAATAGGTAGTACAAAAATCGAGGAAAGGTTATCAAATTATGAGCCAGATTGGCCTATAGGTGGCGCTATAGCAATCAATTGCGCAAAATGGCTCATAACTCCTAAACCGTTTGGTCCACACTCAAGTGTCTTATATCATTGGAAAGCTGAGACCTTGGCAAACAAAACGTATATCTCCGATTTCATTTCCGTCATTAAAAATTTTCCGCCATTTTGAATTTTGTTGAAAACCTACTTTTACGAACTAGTCCCTGGTTTTTTGACCGATCGGAACCAAACCAGTGCCAAAATGTTGTCTGTAGTCTGAATATCAACATTCATTGAGAAAAAGTTGAAATTTCGATTCACGGAAGATAAGGGGATCAAAATGGACGCTCAGGGCGGAGCCTATTTTACTAAAAAGACTATAACTCAAAAATGAAATGAGATATCTTCACCAAACTTGGTACATGTGTGTATGGGCTCATTCTTTGGTCTCGATAAAAAAATCGCGACGATTGACCACTTGGTGGCGCTATAATTTGAAAAAAACATGGAAATAGCTATAACCACACGACCGCTAGTCCGATTGACCTGAAAATTGGTATGCAGTGTCTTGGCCCAAGGTACTATATAAGTCTATGAGGACATTGGTGTATCTCAAAAATCATGGCCGCCATCAGCCAATGAATTTTGAGCACCTATTAGATGGGGTTAACGGAGGTCGATCGGATCGAAACTCAGTGGACATGTTTGACTCATGGTCCTAGAGGTCTGTAAGAATTTTGAAAGAAATCGGCCACTAGTTGGCGCTAACCCAAATAGGAAGCTCAAAAATTCACGAAAATTGTTGGGTATATGTGGCATGATATGCTGATGAAGCATGCAAAGTTTTAAAGAGATCGGACTATAGGTGGCGCTATAACTGTTAAAAAGCTTTAAAAACCATGCATTTCCTATGGTAAATTGCCTATATTGGCTGTGAATGGACTTTTCCATCTATTATTGCAGTGTTTAAAATCTTGCTAAATAAAACTTAATGTCTTCAATGCCTATGTGCTTTAAAGGCCTTAAAGGCTTGAACCCCGCTAAATGCTGCTTGTTATTAGGGGTTCAAGCACGAAGTGCTGAACACCTATTGTATTTGTACTGATTTTTATTATTAGGGGTTCAAGCACGAAGTGCTGAACACCTATTGTTTTTGTGCTGATTTTTATTATTATTATTATTATTATTATTATTATTATTATTCTGCCGTAAAACTCATCGTGCAGACCAAACCGTAAGGGCTAGAGACTTGAAACTTTGTCAATAGGTAGTCCAAAAATCGAGGAAAGGTTATCAAATTATGAGCCAGATTGGCCAATAGGTGGCGCTATAGCAATCAATTGCGCAAAAGGGCTCATAACTCCTAAACCGTTTGGTCCACACTCAAGTGTCTTATATCATTGGAAAGCTGAGACATTGGCGAACAAAACGTATATCTCCGATTTCATTTCCGTCATGAAAAATTTTCCGCCATTTTGAATTTTATCAAAAACCTACTTTTGCGAACTAGTCCCTGGTTTTTTGACATATCGGAACCAAACCAGTGCCAAAATGTTCTGTCTAGTCTGAATATCAATAATTATCAAAAAAAAGTTGAAATTTTGAATCATGAACGAAAAGGGGCGTGGAAATGTACATTTAAGGCGGAGCCTATTTTACTAAAGAGGCTATAACTCCAGCAAGAAATGAGATATATTCACCAAACTTGGTACACATGTTTATGGGCTCAGTCTTTGGTCACGATAAAAAAAAAGCGACGATTGGCCACTTGGTGGCGCTATAACATGGAAAAAACACAAAAAGGGCTATAACCACGCGACCGCTAGTCCGATTGACTTGAAAATTGGTAAGCAGTGTCTTGGCCCAAGGTACCATGTCTGTCTATGAGAACATTGGCGTATCTCAAAAAACATGGCCGCCATCGGCCAATGAAATTTGAGCACCTATTAGACAGGGTTAACGGAGGTCGATCGGAACAAAACTCAGTGGGCATGTTTGACTCATGGTCCTAGAGGTCTGTAAGAATTTTGAAAGAAATCGGCCACTAGTTGGCGCTAACGAGTTTTATGGCTCTGCAATCACGTGGTGTTGCACACATCGGCAAAATATGCATATCATATGATAGATCTCCTCATGCTGAACAACTTTGCCTCTAGAACCATTTTTGGCAATTAAATCGTTAAATAAATATTTGCAATAATGTTAAAAACCTACTTTTGCGAACTAGTCCCTGGTTTTTTGCCCAATCAGAACCAAACCAGTCTAGGACAATTCTCTGGACTCTCTAGATCAATAATTATCAAAAAAAGTTGAACTTTTGCATTTGGATGGCTATAACAGGGCCATTTAGAAAAGAGGCGTGGCAAAATACACTCAAAAGCCTATAAATCCTAAGGGGAAACTCAAAACTTCACGAAAATTGTTGGGTATATGTGGCATAACATGTTGAAGACACATGCAAAGTTTTATGGAGATCGGAGTATAGGGGGCGCTATAAGTGTTAAAAAGCTTTGAAAACCATGCATTCCCTCTGGTGAATTGCTTGTAAATTGTATTTTCCATCTCTGTAATCGCATATATTATGATAGATCTTCTCATACTGAACAACTTTGCCTCTATAACCAATACTGTCAATCAAATCTTTATTTAAATATTCACAATTATGTTAAAAACCTCGTTTTGCAAACTAGTCCTAGGTTTTTTGCCTGATCGGAACCAAACCACAGCAGTATGATTCTCTGCACTCTCCTGATCAATTCATATTTAGACTTTATAAAGTCACTATTATAATATTTAAAATCACATTTTGTCAGTTTATCACTTCATTTCACCTGATATCTCTCAAATTCATTCAGTGCTTAAAAGCCTTTCATGCAAAAGGTGTCAAATGCTTAAAGACCTTAAATGGCTTGAACCCCGCTAAATGCTGCTCGCAGCTTTAATTATTATTATTATTCTGCCGTAAAACTCATCGTGCAGACCAAACCGTAAGGCCTAGAGACTTGAAACTTTGTCAATAGGTAGTCCAAAAATCGAGGAGAGGTTCTCAAATTATGAGCCAGATTGGCCAATAGGTGGCGCTATAGCGCAAAAAACAAAAAAAAGTCACTATTTTGCTTATATCTCAAAAACCCTTTGTCGCACAATCAAGTGTCTTACATCATTGGAATCCTTGGCTCAAGCCGAACAAAAAACATAGGAGGTATTTTATTTCCGGTATGCAAATTTTTCCGCCATTTTGAATTTTGTCAAAAACCTACTTTTGCGAACTAGTCCCTGGTTTTTTGACATATCGGAACCAAACCAGTGCCAAAATGTTCTCTCTAGCCTGAATAGTAATAATTATCAAAAAAAAGTTGAAATTTTGACTCATGGACGAAAAGGGGCGTGGAAATGTACATTTAAGGCGGAGCCTATTTTACTAAAGAAGCTATAACTCAAGAACGAAATGAGATATATTCACCAAACTTGGTACACATGTGTATGGGTTCATTCTGAGGTCAGGATAAAAAAATTGCGAAGATTGACCACTTGGTGGCGCTATAATGTGGAAAAAACATAACAATGGCTATAACCATGCGACCGCTAGTCCGATTGACCTGAAAATTGGTAAGCAGTGTCTTGGCCCAAGGTACCATGTCTGTCTATGAGGATATTGGTGTATCTCAAAAAACATGGCCGCCATCGACCAATGAATTTTGAGCACCTATTAGACAAGGTTAATGGACGATGATCGAACCGAAACTCGGTGGGCATGTTTGACTCATGGTCATAGAGGTCTGTAAGAATTTTGAAAGAAATCGGCCACTAGTTGGCGCTAACGAGTTTTATGGCTCTGTAATCACGTGGTGTTAAACACATCGGCAAAATACGCATATCATATGATAGATCTCCTCATGCTGAACAACTTTGCCTCTAGAACCATTGCTGTCAATCAAATTATTAATTAAATTTTTGTAATTATGTTAAAAACCTACTTTTGCGAACTAGTCACTGTTTTTTTGCCCAATCAGAACCAAACCAGTCTAGGATAATTCTCTGGACTCTTTAGATTAATAATTATCAAAAAAAAGTGGATTTTTTTGCATTTGGATGGCTATAACAGGGCCATTTAGAAAAGAGGCGTGGCAAAATACGCTCAAAAGCCTATAAATCCTAAGGGGAAACTCAAAACTTCACGAAAATTGTTGGGTATATGTGGCATAACATGTTGAAGACACATGCAAAGTTTCATGGAGATCGGAGTATAGGGGGCGCTATAAGTGTTAAAAAGCTTTGAAAACCATGTATTCCCTATGGTGAATTGCCTGTATTGGCTGTAAATGGTATTTTCCATCTCTGTAATCAGGTGGGGTTAAAACAGCCACATAATATGCATATATTATGATAGATCTTCTCATACTGAACAACTTTGCCTCTATAACCAATACTGTCAATCAAATCTTTATTTAAATATTCACAATTATGTTAAAAACCTCGTTTTGCAAACTAGTCCTAGGTTTTTTGCCTGATCGGAACCAAACCACAGCAGTATGATTCTCTGCACTCTCCTGATCAATTCATATTTAGACTTTATAAAGTCACTATTATAATATTTAAAATCACATTTTGTCAGTTCATCACTTCATTTCACCTGATATCTCTAAAATTCATTCAGTGCTTAAAATCCTTTCATGCAAAAGGTGTCAAATGCTTAAAGACCTTAAATGGCTTGAACCCCGCTAAATGCTGCTCGCAGCTTTAATTAGGGGTTCAAGCACGAAGTGCTGAAACACTATTGTAATTGTTAGGGTTTTTATTATTATTATTATTCTCCCCTAAAACGCATCGTGCAGACCAAACCGTAAGGGCTAGAGACTTGACACTTTGCCACATGGTAGCCCAAAAATCGAGGAGAGCTTATCAAATTATGACCCCGATTGGCCAATAGGGGGCGCTACAGCAATCAAAAGCGCGAAATGGCTCATAACTCCTAAACGGTTTAGTCCACACTCAAGTGCCTTATATCATTGGAAAGCTGAGTCCATGGCGAACAAAACGTATATCTCCGATTTTATTTCCGTCTGGAAAAATTTTCCGCCATTTTGAATTTTGTTGAAAAACTACTTTTGCAAACTAGTCCCTGGTTTTTTGACCAATCGGAACCAAACCAGTGCCAAAATGTTTTCTGTAGTCTGAAAATCAATATTCATTGAAAAAAAGTTGAAATTTCGATTCACGGAAGATAAGGGGATTCAAAATGGACGCTCAGGGCGGAGCCTATTTTACTAAAAAGACTATAACTCAATAATGAAATGAGATATCTTCACCAAACTTGGTACACATGTGTATGGGGTCAATTTGAGGTCACGATAAAAAAATCGCGACGATTGGCCACTTGGTGGCGCAATAATGTGAAAAAAACCTGCAAATAGCTATAACCATGCGACTGCTACTCCGATTTACCTGAAAATTGGTATGCAGTGTCTTGGCCCAAGGTAGCATGTATGTCTCTGAGGATATTGGCGTATCTCAAAAAACATGGCCGCCATCGGCCAATGAAGTTTGAGCACCTATTAGACAAGGTTATTGGAGGCCGATCGGAACGAAACTCGGTGGGCATGTTTGACTCATGGTCCTAGAGGTCTGTAAGAATTTTGAAAGAAATCGGCCACTAGTTGGCGCTAACGAGTTTTATGGCTCTGTAATCACGTGGTGTTGCACACATCGGCAAAATATGCATATCATTTGATAGATCTCCTCATGCTGAACAACTTTGCCTCTAGAACCAGTGCTGTCAATCAAATCGTTAATTAAATATTTGCAATTATGTTAAAAACCTACTTTTGCAAACTAGTCCCTGGTTTTTTGCCCGACCGGAACAAAACCAGTCTAGTACAATTCTATAGACTCTCTAGATAAATATTCATTGAAAAAAAGTTGAACTTTTGCATTTGAAAGGCTATAACAGGGCCAATTAGAAAAGAGGCGTGGCAAAATATACTCAAAAGCCTATAAATCCTAAGGGAATACTCAAAACTTCACGAAAATTGTTGGGTATGTGTGGCATACCATGCTAATGAAGCATGCAACGTTTTACAAAGATCGGAGTATAGGTGGCGCTATAAGTGTTAAAAAGCTTTAAAAACCATGCATTTCCTATGGTAAATTGCCCATATTGGCTGTAAATGGACTTTTCCATCTATTATTTTAGTGTTTAAAAGCTTGCTAAATAAAACTTAATGTCTTTAATGCCTATGTGCTTAAAAGGCCTTAAAGGCTTGAACCCCGCTAAATGCTGCTTGCAGCTTTAATTATTATTATTATTATTATTATTATTATTATTCTGCCGTAAAACTCATCGTGCAGACCAAACCGTAAATGCTAGAGACTTCAAACTTTGTCAATAGGTAGTCCAAAAATCGAGGAGAGGTTATCAAATTATGAGCCAGATTGGCCTATAGGTGGCGCTATAGCAATCAATTGCGCGAAAGGGCTCATAACTCCTAAACCATTTGGTCCACACTCAAGTGTCTTATATCATTGGAAAGCTGAGACCTTGGCGAACAAAACGTATATCTCCGATTTAATTTCCGTCATGAAAATTTTTCCGCCATTTTGAATTTTGTCAAAAACCTACTTTTGCAAACTAGTCCCTGGTTTTTTGACATATCAGAACCAAACCAGTGCCAAAATGTTCTCTCTAGTCTGAATATCAATAATTATCAAAAAAAAGTTGAAATTTTGACTCATGAACGAAAAGGGGCGTGGAAATGTACATTTAAGGCGGAGCCTATTTTACTAAAGAGGCTATAACTCCAGCAAGAAATGAGATATCTTCACCAAACTTGGTACACATGTGTATGGGCTCAGTCTTTGGTCACGATAAAAAAATCGCGACGATTTGCCACTTGGTGGCGCTATAACATGGAAAAAACACAAAAAGGGCTATAACCACGCGACCGCTAGTCCGATTGACTGGAAAATTGGTATGCAATGTCTTGGCCCAAGGTACCATGTCTGTCTATGAGAACATTGGCGTATCTCAAAAAACATGGCCGCCATCGGCCAATGAAATTCGAGCACCTATTAGACAGGGTTAACGGAGGTCAATCGGAACAAAACTCTGTGGGCATGTTTAACTCATGGTCCTAGAGGTCTGTAAGAATTTTGAAAGAAATCGGCCACTAGCTGGCGCTAACGAGTTTTATGGCTCTGCAATCACGTGGCGTTGCACACATCGGCAAAATATGCATATCATATGACAGATCTCCTCATGTTGAACAACTTTGCCTCTAGAACCATTGCTGTCAATCAAATCAATAAATAAATATTTGCAATTATGTTAAAAACCTACTTTTGCGAACTAGTCCCTGGTTTTTTGCCCAATCAGAACCAAACCAGTCTAGGACAATTCTCTGGACTCTCTAGATCAATAATTATCAAAAAAAGTTGATTTTTTGCATTTGGATGGCTTTAACAGGGCCATTTAGAAAAGAGGCGTGGCAAAATACACTCAAAAGCCTATAAATCCTAAGGGGAAACTCAAAACTTCACGAAAATTGTTGGGTATATGTGGCATAACATGTTGAAGACACATGCAAAGTTTTATGGAGATCGGAGTATAGGGGGCACTATAAGTGTTAAAAAACTTTGAAAACCATGTATTCCCTATGGTGAATCTCTGTAATCAGGTGGGGTTAAAACAGCCACATAATATGCATATATTATGATAGATCTTCTCATACTGAACAACTTTGCCTCTATAACCAATACTGTCAATCAAATCTTTATTTAAATATTCACAATTATGTTAAAAACCTCGTTTTGCAAACTAGTCCTAGGTTTTTTGCCTGATCGGAACCAAACCACAGCAGTATGATTCTCTGCACTCTCCTGATCAATTCATATTTAGACTTTATAAAGTCATTATTATAATATTTAAAATCACATTTTGTCAGTTTATCACTTCATTTCACCTGATATCTCTCAAATTCATTCAGTGCTTAAAAGCCTTTCATGCAAAAGGTGTCAAATGCTTAAAAACCTTAAATGGCTTGAACCCCGCTAAATGCTGCTCGCAGCTTTAATTATTATTATTATTAGGGGTTCAAGCACGAAGTGCTGAACACCTATTGTATTTGTGCTGATTTTTATTAGGGGTTCAAGCACGAAGTGCTGAACACCTATTGTATTTGTGCTGATTTTTATTAGGGGTTCAAGCACGAAGTGCTGAACACCTATTGTATTTGTGCTGATTTTTATTATTATTATTATTATTATTATTATTATTATTATTCTGCCGTAAAACTCATCGTGCAGACCAAACCGTAAATGCTAGAGACTTCAAACTTTGTCAATAGGTAGTCCAAAAATCGAGGAGAGGTTATCAAATTATGAGCCAGATTGGCCAATAGGTGGCGCTACAGCAACCAAAAACGCGAAATGGCTCATAACTCCTAAACCGTTCGTCCTAAGGGTCAAGTGTCTTATATCATTGGAAAGCTGAGACCATGACGAACAAAATGTATATCTCCGATTTCATTTCCGGTATGCAAATTTTTCCGCCATTTTGAATTTTGTCAAAAACCTACTTTTGCGAACTAGTCCCTGGTTTTTTGACATATCGGAACCAAACCAGTGCCAAAATGTTCTCTCTAGTCTGAATATCAATAATTATCAAAAAAAAGTTGAAATTTTGACTCATGAACGAAAAGGGGCGTGGAAATGTACATTTAAGGCGGAGCCTATTTTACTAAAGAGGCTATAACTCCAGCAAGAAATGAGATATCTTCACCAAACTTGGTACACATGTTTATGGGCTCAGTCTTTGGTCACGATAAAAAAATCGCGACGATTGGCCACTTGGTGGCGCTATAACATGGAAAAAACACAAAAAGGGCTATAACCACGCGACCGCTAGTCCGATTGACTTGAAAATTGGTAAACAGTGTCTTGGCCCAAGGTACCATGTCTGTCTATGAGAAAATTGGCGTATCTCAAAAAACATGGCCGCCATCGGCCAATGAAATTTGAGCACCTATTAGACAGGGTTAACGGAGGTCCATCGGAACGAAACTCAGTGGGCATGTTTAACTCATGGTCCTAGAGGTCTGTAAGATTTTTGAAAGAAATCGGCCACTAGTTGGCGCTAACGAGTTTTATGGCTCTGCAATCACGTGGTGTTGCACACATCGGCAAAATATGCATATCATATGATAGATCTCCTCATGTTGAACAACTTTGCCACTAGAACCATTGCTGTCAATAAAATCGTTAAATAAATATTTGCAATTATGTTAAAAACCTACTTTTGCGAACTAGTCCCTGGTTTTTTGCCCAATCAGAACCAAACCAGTCTAGGACAATTCTCTGGACTCTCTAGATCAATAATTATCAAAAAAAGTTGATTTTTTTGCATTTGGATGGCTATAACAGGGCCATTTAGAAAAGAGGCGTGGCAAAATACACTCAAAAGCCTATAAATCCTAAGGGGAAACTCAAAACTTCACGAAAATTGTTGGGTATATGTGGCATAACATGTTGACGACACATGCAAAGTTTTATAGAGATCGGAGCATAGGGGGCGCTATAAGTGTTAAAAAGCTTTGAAAACCATGTTTTCCCTATGGTGAATCTCTGTAATCAGGTGGGGTTAAAACCGCCACATAATATGCATATATTATGATAGATCTTCTCATACTGAACAACTTTGCCTCAATAACCAATACTGTCAATCAAATCTTTATTTAAATATTCACAATTATGTTAAAAACCTCGTTTTGCAAACTAGTCCTAGGTTTTTTGCCTGATCAAAACCAAACCACAGCAGTATGATTCTCTGCACTCTCCTGATCAATTCATATTTAGACTTTATAAAGTCACTATTATAATATTTAAAATCACATTTTGTCATTTTATCACTTCATTTCACCTGATATCTCTCAAATTCATTCAGTGCTTAAAAGCCTTTCATGCAAAAGGTGTCAAATGCTTAAAGACCTTAAATGGCTTGAACCCCGCTAAATGCTGCTCGCAGCTTTAATTATTATTATTATTATTATTCTGCCGTAAAACTCATCGTGCAGACCAAACCGTAAATGCTAGAGACTTCAAACTTTGTCAATAGGTAGTCCAAAAATCGAGGAGAGGTTATCAAATTATGAGCCAGATTGGCCAATAGGTGGCGCTACAGCAACCAAAAACGCGAAATGGCTCATAACTCCTAAACCGTTCATCCTAAGGGTCAAGTGTCTTATATCATTGGAAAGCTGAGACCTTGGCGAACAAAACGTATATCTCCGATTTCATTTCCGGTATGCAAATTTTTCCGCCATTTTGAATTTTGTCAAAAACCTACTTTTGCGAACTAGTCCCTGGTTTTTTGAAATATTAGAACCAAACCAGTGCCAAAATGTTCTCTCTAGTCTGAGTATCAATAATTATCAAAAAAAAGTTGAAATTTTGACTCATGAACGAAAAGGGGCGTGGAAATGTACATTTAAGGCGGAGCCTATTTTACTAAAGAGGCTATAACTCCAGCAAGAAATGAGAAATCATCACCAAACTTGGTACACATGTTTATGGGCTCAGTTTTTGGTCACTATAAAAAAATCGCGACGATTGGCCACTTAGTGGCGCTATAACATGGAAAAAACACAAAAAGGGCTATAACCACGCGACCGCTAGTCCGATTGACTTGAAAATTGGTATGTGGTGTCTTGGCCCAAGGTACCATGTCTGTCTATGAGAACATTGGCGTATCTCAAAAAACATGGCCGCCATCGGCCAATGAAATTTGAGCACCTATTAGACAGGGTTAACGGAGTTCGATCGGAACGAAACTCAGTAGGCATGTTTGACTCATGGTCCTAGAGGTCTGTAAGAATTTTGAAAGAAATCGGCCACTAGTTGGCGCTAACAAGTTTTATGGCTCTGCAATCACGTGGTGTTGCACACATCGGGAAAATATGCATATCATATGATAGATCTCCTCATGTTGAACAACTTTGCCTCTAGAACCATTTCTGTCAATCAAATCGTTAAATAAATATTTGCAATAATGTTAAAAACCTACTTTTGCGAACTAGTCCCTGGTTTTTTGCCCAATCAGAACCAAACCAGTCTAGGACAATTCTCTGGACTCTCTAGATCAATAATTATCAAAAAAAAGTTGATCTTTTGCATTTGTATGGCTATAACAGGGGCATTTAGAAAAGAGGTGTGGCAAAATACACTCATAAGCCTATAAATCCTAAGGGGAAACTCAAAACTTCACGAAAATTGTTGGGTATATGTGGCATAACATGTTGAAGACACATGCAAAGTTTTATGGAGATCGGAGTATAGGGGGCGCTATAAGTGTTAAAAAGCTTTGAAAACCATGTATTCCCTATGGTGAATTGCCTGTAAATTGTATTTTCCATCTCTGTAATCAGGTGGGGTTAAAACAGCCACATAATATGCATATATTATGATAGATCTTCTCATACTGAACAACTTTGCCTCTATAACCAATACTGTCAATCAAATCTTTATTTAAATATTCACAATTATGTTAAAAACCTCGTTTTGCAAACTAGTCCTAGGTTTTTTGCCTGATCGGAACCAAACCACAGAAGTATGATTCTCTACACTCTCCTGATCAATTCATATTTAGACTTTATAAAGTCACTATTATAATATTTAAAATCACATTTTGTCAGTTTATCACTTCATTTCACCTGATATCTCTCAAATTCATTCAGTGCTTAAAAACCTTTCATGCAAAAGGTGTCAAATGCTTAAAGACCTTAAATGGCTTGAACCCCGCTAAATGCTGCTCGCAGCTTTAATTATTATTATTATTATTATTATTCTGCCGTAAAACTCATCGTGCAGACCAAACCGTAAATGCTAGAGACTTCAAACTTTGTCAATAGGTAGTCCAAAAATCGAGGAGAGGTTATCAAATTATGAGCCAGATTGGCCAATAGGTGGCGCTACAGCAACCAAAAACGCGAAATGGCTCATAACTCCTAAACCGTTCGTCCTAAGGGTCAAGTGTCTTATATCATTGGAAAGCTGAGACCTTGTAGAACAAAACGTATATCTCCGATTTCATTTCCGGTATGCAAATTTTCCCGCCATTTTGAATTTAGTCAAAAACCTACTTTTGCGAACTAGTCCCTGGTTTTTTGACATATCAGAACCAAACCAGTGCCAAAATGTTCTCTCTAGTCTGAATATCAATAATTATCAAAAAAAAGTTGAAATTTTGACTCATGAACGAAAAGGGGCGTGGAAATGTACATTTAAGGCGGAGCCTATTTTACTAAAGAGGCTATAACTCCAGCAAGAAATGAGATATCTTCACCAAACTTGGTACACATGTGTATGGGCTCAGTCTTTGGTCACGATAAAAAAATCGCGACGATTGGCCACTTGGTGGCGCTATAACATGAAAAAAACACAAAAAGGGCTATAACCACGCGACCGCTAGTCCGATTGACTTGAAAATTGGTATGCAGTGTCTTGGCCCAAGGTACCATGTCTGTCTATGAGAACATTGGCGTATCTCAAAAAACATGGCCGCCATCAGCCAATGAAATTTGAGCACCTATTAGACAGGGTTAACGGAGGTCGATCGGAACGAAACTCAGTAGGCATGTTTGACTCATGGTCCTAGAGGTCTGTAAGAATTTTGAAAGAAATCGGCCACTAGTTGGCGCTAACGAGTTTTATGGCTCTGCAATCACGTGGTGTTGCACACATCGGGAAAATATGCATATCATATGATAGATCTCCTCATGTTGAACAACTTTGCCTCTAGAACTATTTCTGTCAATCAAATCGTTAAATAAATATTTGCAATAATGTTAAAAACCTACTTTTGCGAACTAGTCCCTGGTTTTTTGCCCAATCAGAACCAAACCAGTCTAGGACAATTCTCTGGACTCTCTAGATCAATAATTATCAAAAAAAAGTTGATTTCTTGCATTTGGATGGCTATAACAGGGCCATTTAGAAAAGAGGCGTGGCAAAATACACTCAAAAGCCTATAAATCCTAAGGGGAAACTCAAAACTTCACGAAAATTGTTGGGTATATGTGGCATAACATGTTGAAGACACATGCAAAGTTTTATGGAGATCCGAGTATAGGGGGCGCTATAAGTGTTAAAAAGCTTTGAAAACCATGTATTCCCTATGGTGAATTGCCTGTAAATTGTATTTTCCATCTCTGTAATCAGGTGGGGTTAAAACAGCCACATAATATGCATATATTATGATAGATCTTCTCATACTGAACAACTTTGCCTCTATAACCAATACTGTCAATCAAATCTTTATTTAAATATTCACAATTATGTTAAAAACCTCGTTTTGCAAACTAGTCCAAGGTTTTTTGCCTGATCGGAACCAAACCACAGCAGTATGATTCTCTGCACTCTCCTGATCAATTCATATTTAGACTTTATAAAGTCACTATTATAATATTTAAAATCACATTTTGTCAGTTTTTCACTTCATTTCACCTGATATCTCTCAAATTCATTCAGTGCTTAAAAACCTTTCATGCAAAAGGCGTCAAATGCTTAAAGACCTTAAATTGCTTGAACCCCGCTAAATGCTGCTCGCAGCTTTAATTATTATTATTATTATTATTATTCAGCCGAAAAACGCATCGTGCAGACCAAACCGTAAGGGCTGGAAACTTGAAACTTTGTCAATAGGTAGTACAAAAATCGAGGAAAGGTTATCAAATTATGAGCCAGATTGGCCTATAGGTGGCGCTATAGCAATCAATTGCGCAAAATGGCTCATAACTCCTAAACCGTTTGGTCCACACTCAAGTGTCTTATATCATTGGAAAGCTGAGACCTTGGCGAACAAAACGTATATCTCCGATTTCATTTCCGTCATTAAAAATTTTCCGCCATTTTGAATTTTGTTGAAAACCTACTTTTACGAACTAGTCCCTGGTTTTTTGACCGATCGGAACCAAACCAGTGCCAAAATGTTGTCTGTAGTCTGAATATCAACATTCATTGAGAAAAAGTTGAAATTTCGATTCACGGAAGATAAGGGGATCAAAATGGACGCTCAGGGCGGAGCCTATTTTACTAAAAAGACTATAACTCAAAAATGAAATGAGATATCTTCACCAAACTTGGTACATGTGTGTATGGGCTCAATTTGAGGTCACGATAAAAAAATCGCGACGATTAACCACTTGGTGGCGCTATAATGTGAAAAAAACATGAAAATAGCTATAACCACACGACCGCTAGTCCGATTGACCTGAAAATTGGTATGCAGTGTCTTGGCCCAAGGCCCCATGTATGTATATGAGGACATTGGAGTATCTCAAAAAACATGGCCGCCATCGGCCAATGAAGTTTGAGCACCTATTAGACGGGGTTAATGGAGGTCGATCGGAACGAAACTCAGTGGGCATGTTTGACTCATGGTCCTAGAGGACTGTAAGAATTTTGAAAGAAATCGGCCACTAGTTGGCGCAAACGAGTTTTATGGTGCTGTAATCACGTGGTGTTGCACACATTGGCAAAATATGCATATCATTTGATAGATATCCTCATGTTGAACAACTTTGCCTCTAGAACCATTGCTGTCAATTAAATCATTAATTAAATATTTGCAATTATGTTAAAAACCTACTTTTGCGAACTAGTCCCTGGTTTTTTGCCCGACCGGAACCAAACCAGTCTAGGTCAATTCTCTAGACTGTCTAGATAAATATTCATTGAAAAAATGTTGAACTTTTGCATTTGGATGGCTATAACAGGGCCAGTTAGAAAAGAG
The DNA here is from genome assembly GCF_024679245.1 of Pseudorasbora parva. Classification (NCBI taxonomy): domain Eukaryota; kingdom Metazoa; phylum Chordata; class Actinopteri; order Cypriniformes; family Gobionidae; genus Pseudorasbora; species Pseudorasbora parva. The sequence continues at coordinate 22,400,008 of NC_090184.1, forward strand.
GCGTGGCAAAATACACTCAAAAGCCTATAAATCCTAAGGGAAAACTCAAAACTTCACGAAAATTGTTGGGTATATGTGGCATACCATGCTGATGAAGCATGCAAAGTTTTACAAAGATCGGACTATATGTGGCGCTATAACTGTTAAAAAGCTTTAAAAACCATGCATTTCCTATGGTAAATTGCCTATTTTGGCTGTAAATGGACTTTTCCATCTATTATTTTAGTGTTTAAAATCTTGCTAAATAAAACTTAATGTCTTTAATGCCTATGTGCTTAAAAGGCCTTAAAGGCTTGAACCCCGCTAAATGCTGCTTGCAGCTTTAATTATTATTATTATTATTATTCTGCCGTAAAACTCATCGTGCAGACCAAACCGTAAGGGCTAGAGACTTCAAACTTTGTCAATAGGTAGTCCAAAAATCGAGGAGAGGTTATCAAATTATGAGCCAGATTGGCCCATAGGTGGCGCTATAGCAATCAATTGTGCAAAAGGGCTCATAACTCCTAAACCGTTTGGTCCACACTCAAGTGTCTTATATCATTGGAAAGCTGAGACCTTGGCGAACAAAACGTATATCTCCGATTTCATTTCCGTCATGAAAATTTTTCCGCCATTTTGAATTTTGTCAAAAACCTACTTTTGCGAACTAGTCCCTGGTTTTTTGACATATCGGAACCAAACCAGTGCCAAAATGTTCTGTCTAGTCTGAATATCAATAATTATCAAAAAAAGGTTGAAATTTTGTTTCATGGACGAAAAGGGGCGTGGAAATGTACATTTAAGGCGGAGCCTTTTTTACTAAAGAGGCTATAACTCAAGAAGGAAATGAGATATCTTCACCAAACTTGGTACTCATGTGTATGGGCTCATTCTGAGGTCAGGATAAAAAAAATGTGAAGATTGACCACTTGGTGGCGCTATAATGTGGAAAAAACATGAACATAGCTATAACCACGCGACCGCTAGTCCGATTGACCTGAAAATTGGTATGCAGTGTCTTGGCCCAAGGTACCATGTATATGTATGAGGACATTGGTGTATCTCAAAAAACATGGCCGCCATCGGCCAATGAAATTTGAGCACCTACTAGACAAGGTTAATGGAGGCTGATCGGAACGAAACTCAGTGGGCATGTTTGACTCATGGTCTTAGAGGTTTGTAAGAATTTTGAAAGAAATCGGCCACTAGTTGGCGCTAACAAGTTTTATGGCTCTGAAATCACGTGGTGTTGCACATATCCATGAAATATGCATATCATATGATAGATCTCCTCATGATGAACAACTTTGCCTCTGGAACCATTGCTGTCAATCAAATCATTAATACAATTTTCGTAATTATGTTAAAAACCTACTTTTGCGAACTAGTCCCTGGTTTTTTACCCAATTGGAACCAAACCAGTCTAGGACAATTCTATAGACTCTGTAGGTCAATAATTATTGAAAAAAAGTTGAACTTTTGCATTTGGATGGCTATAACAGGGCCATTTAGAAAAGAGGTGTGGCAAAATACACTCAAAAGCCTATAAATCCTAAGGGGAAACTCAAAACTTCACGAAAATTATTGGGTATATGTGGCATAACATGTTGAAGACACTTGCAAAGTTTTATGGAGATCGGAGTATAGGGGGCGCTATAAGTGTTAAAAAGCTTGGGAAACCATGTATTCCCTATGGTGAATTGCCTGTATTGGCTGTAAATGGTTTTCCATCTCGTTAATCAGGTGGCGTTAAAACAGCCACATAATATGCATATATTATGATAGATCTTCTCATACTGAACAACTTTGCCTCTATAACCAATACTGTCAATCAAATCTTTATTTAAATATTCACAATTATGTTAAAAACCTCGTTTTGCAAACTAGTCTTTGGTTTTTTTGCCTGATCGGAACCAAACCACAGCAGTATGATTCTCTGGACTCTCCTGATCAATAGTTATCAAAAAACATGTTGAACTTTACACTTTGGGTAGCTATAACAGGATCATTTGGAGAATAGATGTGGTAAAACATGCTCCAAAGCATATTAATACTGAACAAAAACTCAAAACTTCACAAAAATAGGTGGGGTGTGTGTGTGTGTGTGTGTGTGTGTGTGTGTGTGTGTGTGTGTGTGTGTGTGTGTGTGTGTGTGTGTGTGTGTGTCTGTCTGTCTGTCATGCTAGCAAACAGCACTTCCAACATGCTACACATGCTAGCAGTGATTAGCTAAGTGTTAAATCAGGCAAAGAACATAGTAAGAACTCTATAAACATTATAGTAACCATCTGTGACAATTAACAACTGCCTAGCAACACCATAACAACCATCAAGAACAACCTAGCAACCACCTAGCAACATGTTTGTCATGTTAGCAAAGTAAAATAGTAATTTTGTCATACTATTGATTAATATTGTTCTATAATTCATATTTAGACTTTATAAAGTCACTACTATAATATTTAAAATCACATTTTGTCAGTTTTTCACTTCATTTCACCTGATATCTCTCAAATTCATTCAGTGCTTAAAAACCTTTCATGCAAAAGGCGTCAAATGCTTAAAGACCTTAAATTGCTTGAACCCCGCTAAATGCTGCTCGCAGCTTTAATTAGGGGTTCAAGCACGAAGTGCTGAACACCTATTGTATTTAGGGGTTCAAGCACGAAGTGCTGAAACCCTATTGTAATTGTACTGATTTTTATTATTATTATTATTATTATTATTCTGCCGTAAAACTCATCGTGCAGACCAAACCGTAAATGCTAGAGACTTCAAACTTTGTCAATAGGTAGTCCAAAAATCGAGGAGAGGTTATCAAATTATGAGCCAGATTGGCCAATAGGTGGCGCTACAGCAACCAAAAACGCGAAATGGCTCATAACTCCTAAACCGTTGCTCCTAAGGTTCAAGTGTCTTATATCATTGGAAAGCTGAGACCTTGTCGAACAAAACGTATATCTCCGATTTCATTTCCGGTATGCAAATTTTCCCGCCATTTTGAATTTTGTCAAAAACCTACTTTTGCGAACTAGTCCCTGGTTTTTTGACATATCAGAACCAAACCAGTGCCAAAATGTTCTCTCTAGTCTGAATATCAATAATTATCAAAAAAAAGTTGAAATTTTGACTCATGAACGAAAAGGGGCGTGGAAATGTACATTTAAGGCGGAGCCTATTTTACTAAAGAGGCTATAACTCCAGCAAGAAATGAGATATCTTCACCAAACTTGGTACACATGTGTATGGGCTCAGTCTTTGGTCACGATAAAAAAATCGCGACGATTGGCCACTTGGTGGCGCTATAACATGGAAAAAACACAAAAAGGGCTATAACCACGCGACCGCTAGTCCGATTGACTTGAAAATTGGTATGCAGTGTCTTGGCCCAAGGTACCATGTCTGTCTTTGAGAACATTGGCGTATCTCAAAAAACATGGCCGCCATTGGCCAATGAAATTTGAGCACCTATTAGACAGGGTTAACGGAGGTCGATCGGAACGAAACTCAGTAGGCATGTTTGACTCATGGTCCTAGAGGTCTGTAAGAATTTTGAAAGAAATCGGCCACTAGTTGGCGCTAACGAGTTTTATGGCTCTGCAATCACGTGGTGTTGCACACATCGGCAAAATATGCATATCATATGATAGATCTCCTCATGTTGAACAACTTTGCCTCTAGAACTATTTCTGTCAATCAAATCGTTAAATAAATATTTGCAATAATGTTAAAAACCTACTTTTGCGAACTAGTCCCTGGTTTTTTGCCCAATCAGAACCAAACCAGTCTAGGACAATTCTCTGGACTCTCTAGATCAATAATTATCAAAAAAAAGTTGATTTCTTGCATTTGGATGGCTATAACAGGGCCATTTAGAAAAAAGGCGTGGCAAAATACTCTCAAAAGCCTATAAATCCTAAGGGGAAACTCAAAACTTCACGAAAATTGTTGGGTATATGTGGCATAACATGTTGAAGACACATGCAAAGTTTTATGGAGATCGGAGTATAGGGGGCGCTATAAGTGTTAAAAAGCTTTGAAAACCATGTATTCCCTATGGTGAATTGCCTGTAAATTGTATTTTCCATCTCTGTAATCAGGTGGGGTTAAAACAGCCACATAATATGCATATATTATGATAGATCTTCTCATACTGAACAACTTTGCCTCTATAACCAATACTGTCAATCAAATCTTTATTTAAATATTCACAATTATGTTAAAAACCTCGTTTTGCAAACTAGTCCAAGGTTTTTTGCCTGATCGGAACCAAACCACAGCAGTATGATTCTCTGCACTCTCCTGATCAATTCATATTTAGACTTTATAAAGTCACTATTATAATATTTAAAATCACATTTTGTCAGTTTATCACTTCATTTCACCTGATATCTCTCAAATTCATTCAGTGCTTAAAAACCTTTCATGCAAAAGGCGTCAAATGCTTAAAGACCTTAAATTGCTTGAACCCCGCTAAATGCTGCTCGCAGCTTTAATTGTACTGATTTTTATTATTATTATTATTCAGCCGAAAAACGCATCGTGCAGACCAAACCGTAAGGGCTGGAAACTTGAAACTTTGTCAATAGGTAGTACAAAAATCGAGGAAAGGTTATCAAATTATGAGCCAGATTGGCCTATAGGTGGCGCTATAGCAATCAATTGCGCAAAATGGCTCATAACTCCTAAACCGTTTGGTCCACACTCAAGTGTCTTATATCATTGGAAAGCTGTGACCTTGGCAAACAAAACGTATATCTCCGATTTCATTTCCGTCATTAAAAATTTTCCGCCATTTTGAATTTTGTTGAAAACCTACTTTTACGAACTAGTCCCTGGTTTTTTGACCGATCAGAACCAAACCAGTGCCAAAATGTTGTCTGTAGGCTGAATATGAACATTCATTGAGAAAAAGTTGAAATTTCGATTCACGGAAGATAAAGGGATCAAAATGGACGCTGAGGGCGGAGCCTATTTTACTAAAAAGACTATAACTCAAAAATGAAATGAGATATCTTCACCAAACTTGGTACACATGTGTATGGGCTCATTCTCTGGTCTCGATAAAAAAATCGCGACGATTGACCACTTGGTGGCGCTATAATGTGAAAAAAAACATGAAAATAGCTATAACCACACGACCACTAGTCCGATTGACCTGAAAATTGGTATGCAGTGTCTTGGCCCAAGGTAATATATAAGTCTATGAGGACATTGGTGTATCTCAAAAAACATGGCCGCCATCGGCCAATGAATTCGAGCACCTATTAGACGGGGTTAACAGAGGCCGATCGGAATGAAACTCAGTGGACATGTTTGACTCATGGTCCTAGAGGTCTGTAAGAATTTTGAAAGAAATCGGCCACTAGTTGGTGCTAACGAGTTTTATGGCTCTGTTATCACGTGGTGTGGCACACATCGGCAAAATATGCATATCATATGATAGATCTCCTCATACTGAACAACTTTGCCTCTGGAACTGTTGCTGTCAATCAAATCATTAATTAAATTTTCGTAATTATGTTAAAAACCTACTTTTGCGAACTAGTCCCTGGTTTTTTGCCCGATCGAAACCAAACTAGTCTAGGATAATTCTCTGGACTCTTTAGATCAATAATCATTGAAAAAAATTTGAACTTTTACATTTGGATGGCTATACCAGGGCCATTTAAAAAAGAGGCGTGGCAAAATACACTCAAAAACCTATAAATCCTAAGGGGAAACTCAAAACTTCACGAAAATTGTTGGGTACATGTGGCATAACATGCTGATGAAGCATGCAAAGTTTTAAAGAGATCGGACTATAGGTGGCACTATAACTGTCAAAAAGCTTTAAAAACCATGCATTTCCTATGGTAAATTGCCTATATTGGCTGTAAATGGACTTTTCCATCTATTATTTCAGTGTTTAAAAACTTGCTAAATAAAACTTAATGACTTTAATGCCTATGTGCTTAAAAGGCCTTAAAGGCTTGAACCCCGCTAAATGCTGCTTGCAGCTTTAATTATTATTATTATTCTCCGATAAAACGCATCGTGCAGACCAAACCGTAAGGGCTAGAGACTTGAAACTTTACCCGAAGGTAGCCCAAAAATCGAGGAGAGGTTATCAAATTATGAGCCAGATTGGCCTATAGGTGGCGCTATAGCGATCAATTGCGAGAAAGGGCTCATAACTCCTAAACCGTTTGGTCCACACTCAAGTGTCTTATATCATTGGAAAGCTGAGTCCTTGGCAAACAAAACGTATATCTCCGATTTTATTTCCGTCATGAAAAATTTTCCGCCATTTTGAATTTTGTCGAAAAACTACTTTTGCGAACTAGTCCCTGGTTTTTTGACCGATCGGAACCAAACCAGTGTCAAAATGTTCTCTGGTGGCTAATTATCAATAGTTATCGAAAAAAAGTTGAAATTTCGATTCATTTTTGCTAATTGGCTTCAAAATGGACGTTCAGGGCGGAGCCTATTTTGCTAAAAAGGCTATTACTCAAGAAGGAAATGAGATATCGTCACCAAACTTGGTACACATGTGGAACGAAACTCATTGGACATGTTTGACTCATGGTCCTAGAGGTCTGTAAGAATTTTGAAAGAAATCGGCCACTAGTTGGCGCTAACCCAAAAGGGAAGCTCAAAAATTCACGAAAATTGTTGGGTATATGTGGCATGACATGCTGATGAAGCATGCAAAGTTTTAAAGAGATCGGACTATAGGTGGCGCTATAACTGTTAAAAAGCTTTAAAAACCATGCATTTCCTATGGTAAATTGCCTATATTGGCTGTGAATGGACTTTTCCATCTATTATTTCAGTGTTTAAAATCTTGCTAAATAAAACTTAATGTCTTTAATGCCTATGTGCTTTAAAGGCCTTAAAGGCTTGAACCCCGCTAAATGCTGCTTGCAGCTTTAATTATTATTATTAGGGGTTCAAGCATGAAATGCTGAAACCCTATTGTAATTGTACTGATTTTTTTAGGGGTTCAAGCCTGAAGGGCTGAAACCCTATTGTTATTGTTAATTTTCCCATGATGCATCATTCTCCATCTAAAACTGATCGGGCAGACCAAACCGTAAGTCGCAGAGACTTGAAACTTTCAGGGCTGGTGGTACTCACACCGACTACCTACGCCACCGAGGCACGCCCCGATCGGCCTGACGGGGGCGCTACAGCGAGCAAAAGTACGAAACGGCTCATAACTCCTTAACCGTTAGGCGTGGGCTCAAGTGTCTTATATCGTTGGAATCCTTGGCTCGGGATGGACAAAACGCATGCCTCGGATTGCCTCGTCACCCTGGGAAAAATTTCGGGAATTTTGGCATTTTCCAAAAACCTACTTTTGCGAACTAGTCCTAGGTTTTTGGCCCGACCGGAACCAAACCAGCGCAGCCAGATTCTCTGGAGTCTGAATGTCAATAATTATTAAAAAAAAGTGCAAATTTGGGTTCACGGTCCCTAAGGGCCGCCAAAACGTTTGAGGTGGGAGGGGCCCCTTTTACTCAATTGGCTATTACTCGTCAACGGAACGAGATCTTTTCACCAAACTCAGCACGCCTATGTAAGAGCTCACTCTGTGGCTGCGTGAAAAAGGACACGGCGGACCGCTACTCGGTGGCGCTATAGCAACTAAAAAGCTGTCAAAATGATGCATTTCTATGGAAAATCCCATTCAATGGCTGAAAGCGGCCCTCTTCCTGCCTGATTTGCATACAGCGTCACCAAATCAAGCGTGCGCATGCGTCACGTGATCCTAAAGAAGCTGGCAGACTTTAGTGGTGCTTCAACTCTTATAAAGGGGAAAAATGCTCCATATTATTCTGTGCAAAACGACCTTTAAATGACCGAAAAAGGGTCTGCTCTGCGCAAAACTTCACCAAATCGGCTGAGGACGTGCGCCATATTATCCCAAAGAAGCGTGCAAACTTTTACGGAGATCGGGCCATCGGTAGAGGTTTGACAGTTTTAAAGGTTAAAAAAAGCACCACATTCGCATGATAAATGAGCTGAAAATATGAAAATCGACATTTTTCCCCCCCGATGGGCATGTCAAAACGCTTGATAAAGTTTTTGTAACCAGCAGCCCGAAAATCAAGTTCTCAGACCCTATAGTTGTTTTTTTATAGGCTTTTTAAGGCTCTTTTTATGCCCTTTTTATTAGGGGTTCAAGCCTGAAGGGCTGAAACCCTATTGTTATTGTTAATTTTCCCATGATGCATCATTCTCCATCTAAAACTGATCGGGCAGACCAAACCGTAAGTCGCAGAGACTTGAAACTTTCAGGGCTGGTGGTACTCACACCGACTACCTACGCCACCGAGGCACGCCCCGATCGGCCTGACGGGGGCGCTACAGCGAGCAAAAGTACGAAACGGCTCATAACTCCTTAACCGTTAGGCGTGGGCTCAAGTGTCTTATATCGTTGGAATCCTTGGCTCGGGATGGACAAAACGCATGCCTCGGATTGCCTCGTCACCCTGGGAAAAATTTCGGGAATTTTGGCATTTTCCAAAAACCTACTTTTGCGAACTAGTCCTAGGTTTTTGGCCCGACCGGAACCAAACCAGCGCAGCCAGATTCTCTGGAGTCTGAATGTCAATAATTATTAAAAAAAAGTGCAAATTTGGGTTCACGGTCCCTAAGGGCCGCCAAAACGTTTGAGGTGGGAGAGGCCCCTTTTACTCAATTGGCTATTACTCGTCAACGGAACGAGATCTTTTCACCAAACTCAGCACGCCTATGTAAGAGCTCACTCTGTGGCTGCGTGAAAAAGGACACGGCGGACCGCCACTCGGTGGCGCTATAGCAACTAAAAAGCTGTCAAAATGATGCATTTCTATGGAAAATCCCATTCAATGGCTGAAAGCGGCCCTCTTCCTGCCTGATTTGCATACAGCGTCACCAAATCAAGCGTGCGCATGCGTCACGTGATCCTAAAGAAGCTGGCAGACTTTAGTGGTGCTTCAACTCTTATAAAGGGGAAAAATGCTCCATATTATTCTGTGCAAAACGACCTTTAAATGACCGAAAAAGGGTCTGCTCTGCGCAAAACTTCACCAAATCGGCTGAGGACGTGCGCCATATTATCCCAAAGAAGCGTGCAAACTTTTACGGAGATCGGGCCATCGGTAGAGGTTTGACAGTTTTAAAGGTTAAAAAAAGCACCACATTCGCATGATAAATGAGCTGAAAATATGAAAATCGACATTTTTCCCCCCCGATGGGCATGTCAAAACGCTTGATAAAGTTTTTGTAACCAGCAGCCCGAAAATCAAGTTCTCAGACCCTATAGTTGTTTTTTTATAGGCTTTTTAAGGCTCTTTTTATGCCCTTTTTATTAGGGGTTCAAGCCTGAAGGGCTGAAACCCTATTGTTATTGTTAATTTTCCCATGATGCATCATTCTCCATCTAAAACTGATCGGGCAGACCAAACCGTAAGTCGCAGAGACTTGAAACTTTCAGGGCTGGTGGTACTCACACCGACTACCTACGCCACCGAGGCACGCCCCGATCGGCCTGACGGGGGCGCTACAGCGAGCAAAAGTACGAAACGGCTCATAACTCCTTAACCGTTAGGCGTGGGCTCAAGTGTCTTATATCGTTGGAATCCTTGGCTCGGGATGGACAAAACGCATGCCTCGGATTGCCTCGTCACCCTGGGAAAAATTTCGGGAATTTTGGCATTTTCCAAAAACCTACTTTTGCGAACTAGTCCTAGGTTTTTGGCCCGACCGGAACCAAACCAGCGCAGCCAGATTCTCTGGAGTCTGAATGTCAATAATTATTAAAAAAAAGTGCAAATTTGGGTTCACGGTCCCTAAGGGCCGCCAAAACGTTTGAGGTGGGAGGGGCCCCTTTTACTCAATTGGCTATTACTCGTCAACGGAACGAGATCTTTTCACCAAACTCAGCACGCCTATGTAAGAGCTCACTCTGTGGCTGCGTGAAAAAGGACACGGCGGACCGCTACTCGGTGGCGCTATAGCAACTAAAAAGCTGTCAAAATGATGCATTTCTATGGAAAATCCCATTCAATGGCTGAAAGCGGCCCTCTTCCTGCCTGATTTGCATACAGCGTCACCAAATCAAGCGTGCGCATGCGTCACGTGATCCTAAAGAAGCTGGCAGACTTTAGTGGTGCTTCAACTCTTATAAAGGGGAAAAATGCTCCATATTATTCTGTGCAAAACGACCTTTAAATGACCGAAAAAGGGTCTGCTCTGCGCAAAACTTCACCAAATCGGCTGAGGACGTGCGCCATATTATCCCAAAGAAGCGTGCAAACTTTTACGGAGATCGGGCCATCGGTAGAGGTTTGACAGTTTTAAAGGTTAAAAAAAGCACCACATTCGCATGATAAATGAGCTGAAAATATGAAAATCGACATTTTTCCCCCCCGATGGGCATGTCAAAACGCTTGATAAAGTTTTTGTAACCAGCAGCCCGAAAATCAAGTTCTCAGACCCTATAGTTGTTTTTTTATAGGCTTTTTAAGGCTCTTTTTATGCCCTTTTTATTAGGGGTTCAAGCCTGAAGGGCTGAAACCCTATTGTTATTGTTAATTTTCCCATGATGCATCATTCTCCATCTAAAACTGATCGGGCAGACCAAACCGTAAGTCGCAGAGACTTGAAACTTTCAGGGCTGGTGGTACTCACACCGACTACCTACGCCACCGAGGCACGCCCCGATCGGCCTGACGGGGGCGCTACAGCGAGCAAAAGTACGAAACGGCTCATAACTCCTTAACCGTTAGGCGTGGGCTCAAGTGTCTTATATCGTTGGAATCCTTGGCTCGGGATGGACAAAACGCATGCCTCGGATTGCCTCGCCCTTCAGGCGCCAATTTCGAGATATTTTGGGTTTTTTGAAAAACCTACTTTTGTAAACTTCTCCCACATATTTTCTCTGATTGGAACCAAACCACTGTAGAAATGTTCTTTGGAGAGAGACTTTTAATAATTATGAAAAAAATTCAATTTTCCAATTCATGGTCGCTAAGCGGAACCAAAATGTTCAACTGGTCGGGGGCCACTTTTACGAAAATTACTATAACTTATGAATGGAAAGAGATATTTTCGCAAAAGTTGGGTCACTTGTCTAGGAGCTCATACTTCGGTCACTTGATAAAAATTGTGATGATTGTCCTCTTGGTGGCGCTATAACATGAAAAAAACACAAAAACGGCTATAACCACACGACGACTAGTCCGATTGACTTGAAAATTGGTGTGCGGTGTCTTGGCCCTAGCTACCATTTAGACCTATGAGGACATTGGCGTATCTCAAAAAACATGGCCGCCATAGGCCAATGAAATTTGAGCACCTATTATGTTTATGGGTCTGTAATCACGTGGTGTTGCACACATTTGCAAAATATTGCATATCATATGACAGTTCTCCTCATGGTGAACAACTTTGCCTCTTGGGCCATTGCTGTCAATCAAATCGTTAATTAAATATTTGTAATTATGTCAAAAACCTACTTTTGTGAACTTGTCCCTGGTTTTTTGCCCAATCAGAACCAAACCAGTCTAGGACATTTCTTTGGACTCTTTAGATCAATAACTATCAAAAAAAGTTGAACTTTTGCATTTAAATGGCTATAACAGGGCCATTTCACAAAGAGGCGTGGCAAAATACACTCAAAAGCCTATAAATCCTAAGGGGAAACTCAAAACTTCACGAAAATTGTTGGGTATATATGGCATAACATGCTGATGAAGCATGCGATGTTTTTAAAGAGATCGGACTATAGGTAGCACTATAACTGTGAAAAAGCTTTAAAAACCACACATTTCCTACACTGAAAAAAAATTGGAGTGACATTTACTTAAAAAAAGCTAGGCAACTTTTTCCACACAAAAAGTGCTTGTAATATTTACTCGGGCTATTCTAAGTAATATTTACTTACTAGAACCACTTATTTTTTATGTAAAATACACAAGTAAATTGTACTGGCAATACTCATCTATAGATTGTAAGTTTCACTCAGATTACCATTGCATCCAATTACAAACCCAAGTGAACATTGCTGATATTTCTGAGTTTTGCATGATGCCCCCAGAATGCATTGTGGCAGGAAGCATGTCACCATTGTTGAGATTCTTAGGCTGAATCTTGATATCTGTGTGTGAGAAAAGCTTGCAGGAGTTCAAAGTGCTTAGTGTACAGTCTGTTATAAAACGTATTTAACTTTTCTGGTTAAAACTGTGATGGATTTTTCTAGAATAAAACAAGGTTAATAGTATATTGCTCATACTCAGGTATAAGATTGGTGAATTAAGCCACTACACAATGATCTTTGAGCTACAGGAATGTCTTTCCTGTAGCTCAATGAGTAGAGCATGGCGCTAGCAACGCCAAGGTCATGGGTTCAATTCCCAGGGAAAGCAAGACTTGACAAAAATGTAAAATGTGTACCTTGAATACAATGTAAGTCGCTTTGGATAAAAGCGTCTGCCAAATGCATAAATGTAAATGTAAATGATCATATTCTGATCATCAAGCGGCCAAAAGCATCTGATCGTGTTTTCTCTGCTTTTCTTGCCATAACAAACCCAGATACAGCAATGAGAGAAACATTAACATTAAAAAGTCATCAAACTGCCCAACTAAAGAGAACACTAATCGCCATAATGGTGACATAAAAAAACTCTCTTAATTCTCAATAAGAGCTTATGTAGCTTTAGCTATCGTTTTTGTGATTACAACTCACGTTCAGTTAAAAGTCAAAACTTATTGAGAATAAGTCAGCCACATAAAAAGCAACATCCCGAAATGACCATCTCTGCCACCACTGAACAAGTGGGATCTTTGCGAAAAATCTGTGCGCATTTTCAAATGCACTTTGCTTTTCACATTTAAATTTACTTAATATTTTAGGTGCATGTGCTGTGACTATAAAACATTAAATATTATTTATAAATATATGATAAAATTCACTCTTTTTTCTCAGTTAAGTTATTACATGAATAGACTGTACATTTTACCTAAGATATATAGTTCCAACTTAAACTTGATTTTACAATGTAATAATTACATGAATTAATGTAATAGATTTTACCATACCACAAAGTCATTTTTATCAGTGTATGGTAAATTGCCTATATTGGCTGTAAATTGACTTTTCCATCTATTATTTCAGTATAAATAAACTTAATGTCTTTAATGCCTCTGTGCTTAAAAGGCCTTAAAAGCTTGAACCCCGCTAAATGCTGCTTGCAGCTTTAATTATTATTATTATTCTGCCGTAAAACTCATCGTGCAGACCAAACCGTAAATGCTAGAGACTTCAAACTTTGTCAATAGGTAGTCCAAAAATCGAGGAGAGGTTATCAAATTATGAGCCAGATTGGCCAATAGGTGGCGCTACAGCAACCAAAAACGCAAAATGGCTCATAACTCCTAAACCGTTGCTTCTAAGGGTCAAGTGTCTTATATCATTGGAAAGCTGAGACCATGACGAACAAAACGTATATCTCCGATTTCATTTCCGGTATGCAAATTTTGCCGCCATTTTGAATTTTGTCAAAAACCTACTTTTGCGAACTAGTCCCTGGTTTTTTGACATATCGGAACCAAACCCGTGCCAAAATGTTCTCTCTAGTCTGAATATCAATAATTATCAAAAAAAAGTAGAAATTTTGACTCATGAAAGAAAAGGGGCGTGGAAATGTACATTTAAGGTGGAGCCTATTTTATTAAAGAGGCTATAACTCCAGCAAGAAATGAGATATCTTCACCAAACTTGGTACACATGTTCATGGGCTCAGTCTTTGGTCACGATAAAAAAATTGCGACGATTGGCCACTTGGTGGCACTATAACATGGAAAAAACACAAAAAGGGCTATAACCACGCGACCGCTAGTCCGATTGACTTGAAAATTGGTAAACAGTGTCCTGGCCCAAGGTACCATGTCTGTCTATGAGAACATTGGCGTATCTCAAAAAACATGGCCGCCATTGGCCAATGAAATTTGAGCACCTATTAGACAGGGTTAACGGAGGTCCATCGGAACGAAACTCAGTGGGCATGTTTAACTCATGGTCCTAGAGGTCTGTAAGAATTTTGAAAGAAATTGGCCACTAGTTGGCGCTAACGAGTTTTATGGCTCTGCAATCACGTGGTGTTGCACACATCGGCAAAATATGCATATCATATGATAGATCTCCTCATGTTGAACAACTTTGCCTCTAGAACCATTGCTGTCAATAAAATCGTTAAATAAATATTTTCAATTATGTTAAAAACCTACTTTTGCAAACTAGTCCCTGGTTTTTTGCCCAATCAGAACCAAACCAGTCTAGGACAATTCTCTGGACTCTCTAGATCAATAATTATCAAAAAAAGTTGATTTTTTTGCATTTGGATGGCTATAACAGGGCCATTTAGAAAAGAGGCGTGGCAAAATACACTCGAAAGCCTATAAATCCTAAGGGGAAACTCAAAACTTCACGAAAATTGTTGGGTATATGTGGCATAACATGTTGAAGACACATGCAAAGTTTTATGGAGATCGGAGTATAGGGGGCGCTATAAGTGTTAAAAAGCTTTGAAAACCATGTATTCCCTATGGTGAATCTCTGTAATCAGGTGGGGTTAAAAATGCCACATAATATGCATATGTTATGATAGATCTTCTCATACTGAACAACTTTGCCTCTATAACCAATACTGTCAATCAAATCTTTATTTAAATATTCACAATTATGTTAAAAACCTCGTTTTGCAAACTAGTCCTAGGTTTTTTGCCTGATCGGAACCAAACCACAGCAGTATGATTCTCTGCACTCTCCTGATCAATTCATATTTAGACTTTATAAAGTCACTATTATAATATTTAAAATCACATTTTGTCATTTTATCACTTCATTTCACCTGATATCTCTCAAATTCATTCAGTGCTTAAAAGCCTTTCATGCAAAAGGTGTCAAATGCTTAAAGACCTTAAATGGCTTGAACCCCGCTAAATGCTGCTCGCAGCTTTAATTATTATTATTCTCCGATAAAACGCATCGTGCAGACCAAACCGTAAGGGCTAGAGACTTGAAACTTTATCCGAAGGTAGTCCAAAAATCGAGGAGAGGTTATCAAATTATGAGCCAGATTGGCCTATAGGTGGCGCTATAGCAATCAATTGCGAGAAAGGGCTCATAACTCCTAAACCATTTGGTCCACACTCAAGTGTCTTATATCATTGGAAAGCTGAGTCCTTGGCGAACAAAACGTATATCTCCGATTTTATTTCCGTCATGAAAAATTTTCCGCCATTTTGAATTTTGTTGAAAATCTACTTTTGAGAACTAGTCCCTGGTTTTTTGACCGATCGGAACCAAACCAAGGTCAAAATGTTCTCTGGTGTCTAGTTATCAATATTTATCAAAAAAACATTGAAATTTTGATTCATGTTTGCTAAGGGGCTTCAAAATGGACGTTCAGGGCGGAGCCTATTTTACTAAAAAGGCTATAACTCAAGAAGGAAATGAGATATCTTCACCAAACTTGGTACACATGTGTATGGGCTCAGTCTTTGGTCACGATAAAAATATCGCGACAATTGGCCACTTGGTGGCGCTATAACATGAAAAAAACTCAAAAACGGCTATAACCACACGACCGCTAGTCCGATTGACTTGAAAATTGGTATGCGGTGTCGTGGCCCAAGGTACCATGTATGTCTATGAGGACATTGGCGTATCTCAAAAAACATGGCCGCCATAGGCCAATGAAATATGAGCACCTATTATGTTTATGGCTCTGTAATCACGTGGTGTTGCATACATCCGCAAAATATGCATATCATATGATAGATCTCCTCATGTTGAACAACTTTGCCTCTAGGGCCATTGCTGTCAATCAAATCGTTAATTAAATATTCGTAATTATGTTAAAAACCTACTTTTGTGAACTTGACCCTGGTTTTTTGCCCGATCAGAACCAAACAAGTCTAGGACAGTTGTCTGGACTCTCTAGATCAATTACTATCAAAAAAAAAGTTGAACTTTTGCATTTGGATGGCTATAACAGGGCCATTTAAAAAAGAGGTGTGGCAAAATACACTCAAATGCCTATAAATCCTAAGGGGAAACTCAAAACTTCACGAAAATCGTTGGGTACATGTGGCATAACATGCTGATGAAGCATGCAATGTTTTAAAGAGATCGGACTATAGGTGGCGCTATAACTGTGAAAAAGCTATTAAAACCATGCATTTCCTTTGGTAAATTGCCTATTTTGGCTGTAAATGGACTTTTCCATCTATTGTTTTAGTGTTTAAAACCTTGCTAAATAAAACTTAGTGTCTTTAATGCCTATGTGCTTAAAAGGCCTTAAAGGCTTGAACCCCGCTAAATGCTGCTTGCAGCTTTAATTATTATTATTATTCTCCCCTAAAACGCATCGTGCAGACCAAAGCGTAAATGCTAGAGACTTGACACTTTGCCACATGGTAGCCCAAAAATCGAGGAGAGCTTATCAAATTATGACCCCAATTGGCCAATAGGGGGCGCTACAGCAATCAAAAGCGCGAAATGGCTCATAACTCCTAAACCGTTTAGTCCACACTCAAGTGCCTTATATCATTGGAAAGCTGAGACCATGGCGAACAAAACGTATATCTCCGATTTTATTTCCGTCTGGAAAAATTTTCCGCCATTTTGAATTTTGTCGAAAAAACACTTTTGCAAACTAGTCCCTGGTTTTTTGACCGATCGGAACCAAACCAGTGCCAAAATGTTTTCTGTAGTCTGAATATCAATATTCATTGAAAAAAAGTTGAAATTTCGATTCACGGAAGATAAAGGGATTCAAAATGGACGCTCAGGGCGGAGCCTATTTTACTAAAAAGACTATAACTCAATAAAGAAATGAGATATCTTCACCAAACTTGGTACACATGTGTATGGGCTCAATTTGAGGTCACGATAAAGAAATCGCGACGATTGGCCACTTGGTGGCGCTATAATGTGAAAAAAACCTGCAAATAGCTATAACCATGCGACTGCTACTCCGATTTACCTGAAAATTGGTATGCAGTGTCTTGGCCCAAGGTAGCATGTATGTCTCTGAGGATATTGGCGTCTCTCAAAAAACATGGCCGCCATCGGCCAATGAAGTTTGAGCACCTATTAGACAAGGTTATCGGAGGCCGATCGGAACGAAACTCGGTGGGCATGTTTGACTCATGGTCCTAGAGGTCTATAAGAATTTTGAAAGAAATCGGCCACTAGTTGGCGCTAACGAGTTTTATGGCTCTGTAATCACGTGGTGTTGCACACATCGGCAAAATATGCATATCATTTGATAGATCTCCTTATGGTGAACAACTTTGCCTCTAGAACCATTGCTGTCAATCAAATCGTTAATTAAATATTTGCAATTATGTTAAAAACCTACTTTTGCGAACTAGTCCCTGGTTTTTTGCCCGACCGGAACAAAACCAGTCTAGGACAATTCTATAGACTCTCTAGATAAATATTCATTGAAAAAAAGTTGAACTTTTGCATTTGGATGGCTATAACGGGGCCAATTAGAAAAGAGGCGTGGCAAAATATACTCAAAAGCATATAAATCCTAAGGGAAAACTCAAAACTTCAGGAAAATTGTTGGGTATATGTGGCATAACATCCTGATGAAGCATGCAACGTTTTACAAAGATCGGAGTATAGGTGGCGCTATAAGTGTTAAAAAGCTTTAAAAACCATGCATTTCCTATGGTAAATTGCCCATATTGGCTGTAAATGGACTTTTCCATCTATTATTTTAGTGTTTAAAATCTTGCTAAATAAAACTTAATGTCTTTAATGCCTATGTGCTTAAAAGGCCTTAAAGGCTTGAACCCCGCTAAATGCTGCTTGCAGCTTTAATTTTTTTTGTTATTGGTGTTTTGTTTTTTGGTGTTTTGTTATGTTTTGGTGTTTTGTTTTGGTGTTTTGTGTTTTGTTTTTGGTGTTTTGTTTAGTTTTTGGTGTTTTGTTTTTGGTGTTTTATTGTGTTTTTGTTTTTTGTTTTGTTTTTGGTGTTTTGTTTTTTGTGTTTTATTGTGTGTGTTTTTGTTTTGTTTTGGAGTGTTTTGTTGTGTTTTGTTTTTGGTGTTTTGTTATGTTTTGGTGTTTTGTTTTGGTGTGTTGTGTTTTGTTTTTGGTGTTTTGTTTAGTTTTTGGTGTTAAGTTTTTGGTGTTTTATTGTGGTTTTGTTTTGTTTTGTTTTGTTTTTCGTGTTTTATTGTGGTTTTGTTTTGTTTTGTTTTTGGTGTTTTATTGTGTGTGTTTTTGTTTTGTTTTGGTGTTTTGTTTTTGGTGTTTTATTGTGTGTGTTTCTGTTTTGTTTTGGTGTTTTGTTTTTGGTCTTTTATTGTGTGTGTTTTTGTTTTGTTTTGGTGTTTTGTTTTTGGTGTTTTATTGTGTGTGTTTCTGTTATGTTTTGGGGTGTTTTTTGTGTTTTGTTTTTGGTGTTTTTTTGTGCTTTGTTTTTGGTGTTTTGCTTTTGGTGCTTTTTCTTTTTGGTGTTTTGCTTTGTTTTTGGTGTTTTGTTTAGTTTTTGATGTTTTGTTATGTTTTGTTTTTGGTGTTTTGCTTTGCTTTTGGTATTTATTTATTTTTATATGTTTTGTTATGTTTTGGTGTTGCTGTTTTTTTTTTTTTTTTTTTGCTTTTTTGCTGTGTTTTGTATTTGTTGTTTTTTTTGTTATTGGTGTTTTGTTTTTTGGTGTTTTGTTATGTTTTGGTGTTTTGTTTTGGTGTTTTTTGTTTTGTTTTTGGTGTTTTGTTTAGTTTTTGGTGTTTTGTTTTTGGTGTTTTATTGTGTTTTTGTTTTTTGTTTTGTTTTTGGTGTTTTGTTTTTTGTGTTTTATTGTGTGTGTTTTTGTTGTGTTTTGTTTTTGGTGTTTTGTTTAGTTTTTGGTGTTAATTTTTGGTGTTTTATTGTGGTTTTGTTTTGTTTTGTTTTGTTTTTCGTGTTTTATTGTGGTTTTGTTTTGTTTTGTTTTTGGTGTTTTATTGTGTGTGTTTTTGTTTTGTTTTGGTGTTTTGTTTTTGGTGTTTTATTGTGTGTGTTTCTGTTTTGTTTTGGTGTTTTGTTTTTGGTGTTTTATTGTGTGTGTTTTTGTTTTGTTTTGGTGTTTTGTTTTTGGTGTTTTATTGTGTGTGTTTCTGTTTTGTTTTGGGGTGTTTTTTGTGTTTTGTTTTTGGTGTTTTTTTGTGCTTTGTTTTTGGTGTGTTTGCTTTTGGTGCTTTTTCTTTTTGGTGTTTTTGTTTTGTTTTTGGTGTTTTGTTTTGTTTTGTTGTGTTTTGGTGTTTTGTTCGTTTTTTGCATTTTATATCATGATTTTTTTTTTTTAGTTATGTTTATATTCATCAGTGTTCTATGCTCCATGCACTTTATAGTTCCTAAAATGGACATAGAGACATCCGAAGTCAATCTGGATATTGCTTTATAAGCATAATTGGCTTTCGTTTTGTAGATGCACTGTTTGTTAGGTCAAACTGCAGCTGTCAAACCATTTGCTCATACTCTCATCTCTCAATGACACATCTGAGCCACAGTGTCTACTGAGCCTCATGTCATGGCGAACGTAATGCTACGATGCTTAACATAATTAATGAGGAATGGCGGTGCGGCATTGGTAGATTGGTTTAAAGAGATGATGAATGGTCCAATGGCTGCACCAGTGGCTGCCAACGAGGCCTCTCATGCTGTCATCCCTCCTGCCTGAGTCCTGGCACACATCATTACTCACCAGGCCGAGGTGCCACTTTACATCGCCCTGCAGCCGCCAACATGGAAAACTTAATAACACTCCCCAGCTCTGAAGGGGATCTATTGAGGCTCCATGCCAGTGATTGTCTACTGTAGAGTGCCAGTGTAACTTAAGTGGAGGTATGGGATGCTAGCTCAGCTCAAAATAGCTCTCACTCTGACTGTAACCCACAAATATGGGCACTGACCCTATTGCGTGACCCTATCACCACTTTCTTGCCTTAATTTGCTTCTCTTTCTTTCATGGTTTAACATCCTTTTCCAAGCACGCCCTACCTCCTGCTCCAGCATGGTGAGTTAGCATACCCACAGAACCGCTAATTAAGAGGGGATTTGATGTAATTGTGCCTTCTGCTGCGGCCCATCCGGCACACGCAATTTAGCGGCGGGTCCATTGCCAGCTCTGCCCCTCATGCATGCTCTGGAGAGGCCGAGCTCATTTACTCAGAGTCTCAAAACAACTTCAGATCACTATGCTAGAATTACGGCACCACTAGACCTCTCACATGCCAGAGCTAGTACTAATCTCTCTAGTACACTTGACTAATCCATAGACCTCTTGGTCCAAATCAGTTCAATTTGATTAATCACATCCAAAATAAAGGTTTGTGTTGTATATTTATTATGTAGATATAAATTATAAGTACACACATTCATATTTAAGAAAAACATGTTTTATATATATATATATATATATATATATATATATATATATATATATATATATATATATATATATATATATATATATATATATATATGAAAACGAAACACAAAAATAGAGAGTATTTTTATCTAGAGCTAATGTTTCTTGACCTCTCTTGTGGAATTGAAAGGGATAGGTGCTGGGATTACATTACATTAAAGCATTTCTGAACTGTTTGCTTATTGCCAGGATTCAGTTAGAGCATTTGGCTCTTCTTTCACTCTGGAAGACAGATAGATCAGTGCCCAGTGGGTGATGTCTACTGGCACCCAACCCACTACCAGATTTCAAGAGCCACTTGTCACCCAGATGGAAAAATAACAATTCTCTTCTAAATAAACTTAATGCATCTCCTCCACCCCTTTATCTCTCCAATCTCTCCCTCTCGCTCTTTCGCTTTTTATGCACCCAAATATTACAAATCTGTCATTATTTACTCCACCTCATGTCGTTTCAAACCTGTAGAACTCTCCATTCATTGCGAAAGGGACATTTTTAAGAATACCCTGGCCACTCTTTTCTTTCCTTTCACTAGCCCAATTTTTCGGATTCTCTTACATAGCTATTATAAGACTTCTATATAGGATGTTAGTGTACTTTTTAAAGTTTGAAGCATCGAACTCTGTTTGTTGTAATAGCAGGGACAACAACAACCTGCATGTTTATTCAAAATGTGTTTCACTGAAGAAAGAAGCTCAAATTGTCATGGAACGACATGAGGGTGAGTATATAATGACAGATTTTTAGTTGCCGCATTTCTCTGAATAGCTCGTAAAAAGTCTCACACAGTCTAACAAAAAAAGAATAGCTCATGTTGTTGTACTTCTTACCCACATTTCATTCGTTTTTTTCTGTTCTGCAAGTTCTGGCACCATGTTGCTCTAAAGCGAAATATTGATTCTACTCGCTTTAATCTTTACCGCACGAGTGCGATGCACAATGATACAAAGTCACGGTGGAAAATGAATAAAAGAAGAAAATCAGACAAAAAGAGGAGGAATGGCAAGGGCCACGACAGAGTCATTAAAAGGTGCTGAAAATAGCAGCGAGCCATCATCTGTTCTCATAGCACGGGTCAGGAGCGCTGACACTTCCAAAACTCCTCCTGTCAGGGCAGGGGGCCATTTGTATTCTCTCTCATTAGGCAATTTGACTAATGACCAGGCTGGGCTTTGGAGGGGCTTGGGCAGACCTCCTCGCCCAGGCTCTGGCTTCACTAGGCAGCAGCCTCTATTGGAATGGCACAGATGGCAAACCCGGGCGACAAAATAAACGACAATATGTCTCTAAGATGTCTTCAGGCGGCAGGCACAATTTTTCTTTAAAAGCAAGAAGGTTAGCTGCTGGAAGACAGTCTGCGTGATGAGAGAGCTTTTGGGATATCCATAGGGTTTAAGCATCCCATCTTACCCCTGAGCCTTCTACTTATCCCGGGTATCAATGCGTCTAATCTGCAGCTCACACCCACTGGGTAACTCTCCCTTCCTATCAACTTCTCCAGTTTTCACATCCACTTGCACTATTGTCCTTTATGCATGACCTGCTGCTGCAGTGACTCAGACCGCAGTCGGCTGTTGCTCTCCTGTGGTTTGGCTGGATGTTGTCAGTGTGAGCTGTGGGTGTGAGGAGATTAAATGCGTGTTATGGAGTGAAAGGGTAAAGTTATGGGAAGGACTGAATAGTTGTATGGAAAGAGCGTTAATTACTTGTAGCCTGAATGTTGGAAAAATAATGATGTTTTCCATGTGACATTTCAACCCAAAATCTTTACAACATAGAAATACTAAAAATGCATAATTCCTCACTCGGGATACACAATATAAATATATACATATAGTTATACTTTAAAAATAATAACATTTTAAAATTGTAAATATAACGGTACATGACAAAGTAAAGCCTATATTAATGTAATATAATGTACAGATATCTACCACTAATACTAATAATAAACAAAGTGTATTATTCTTCTTGTTGTAATATATATATATATATATATATATATATATATATATATATATATATATATATAAAATTTTAAAAATATATTTTATGCAAATTATACATTTATTTGATAAGGTTTTATATTAATCACTATTTTGTATATTTTTATCAGTATCATAATGAGCTTTATTTACCATTATTAAACATACAAGGTACAGTAAAAACAGTAATTGCAAAATATTATTAGAATTTTAAATTTTCTATTTTAATTTAATTTAAAATATCCTGAGATGGCTAGGCGGAATTTTAGCAGCTAATGATCCAGTCTTCAGTGACACTTGATCCTTCAGAAGTCATGTGGCACTTAGTCATTAGAAATCACTGCGCTGATTTGGTGGTCCAGAAACATTTATTATGATTATTAATGCTGAAAAAGTCTAGGGTTGCATTTGAAACCCCAACTTCCTTAGCCTAGAAATCTAGATGCACCCTGGTAAAAGCAGCAACTTTAATCTGCCGTGAGTATCGTCTAGCAACTCTCAATACACATCTGAGCTGAAAACACCAAACTCTGGTAGGGCCAATCTCATTGTGTATAGAGTCGGTAGGCGGGGCTTAACATAATGACGGCCGAGTTGCATTTGCGAGCTTCTAGTAAACACAGAAACTGGCGAACGGCGGTCTTTCGAATCAGCTTTGGCCGCAACTCTGGAAGACATGGAGTTAAGCTTTTCTCTGAGAAAAGAACAAAGAACGGCACTGAAGTCATTCTTAAGAAGGGAAGATGTGTTTGGAGTTTTGCCAACCAGATACGGCAAAAGTTTAATCTAGCAACTAGCTCTGCTTCACCTTCGTTGCTCTGGTTGGTTGTAGCGCAATATTGCATGCACGGCATGCAGAGGGAGTTTGAAAGACAACCATTTATCCTGCCCCTCAGATTGAGCCCTGTCAATAGTGAGTTTCCAGACCAAACATCTTGGTGTGGGTCTGGCTTGTCAGACTACGAGTTCCTGAGAATGGGAGCGAAACCGTGTGTCACGGATCCCATTGTCTGAGGCACATGTAGAAACACGCCATACAGTGGCCGAATCAGTGCGATGATGTTGCAATTTGCGCCCCAGCGTATAAGAACGGCATCTGAGACGTGCGAGCATACCTGAAGCATGATAGCATATTGTTCCTTTTCTTAAAGAACTGGGGTTATATACAAAACTCTAGATGTTCCCTTTCGGGGGAAATCCTATGCTGCATCAGCTGCTGATGTTATGGAGACACCACCAACAGCGCTATGCTAACCAATGCCTGCTTGTTGTTCTCAATCTAGCATAGAAGTTCACATGAAAGTTAATTAAAGAAAGCTTTACATTGCTGTATGGTTTGATAGGATATGACAATGTTTGGCTTAGATATAACTATTTGAAAATCTAAATATTGAGAAAATCACCTTTAAAATTGTCCAAATAAAGTCCTTAGCAAAGCATATTACTACTAATACTAAATTTGTTCTATGGTAGGAAATGTAAAAAATATCTTCATAGACTTAATATCCTATTGTCTATTGGCATAAAAGAAAAATCTATAATTTTATTCCTTACAATGTATTGTTGGTTATTGCCACAAATATACCAGTGCGACTTATGACTGGTTTTGTGGTCCAGTGTCACATATATATTAAAAATATCAATTTCTACTGACACCACGTCTATTATTTCAGAATCGGCAGAAGAAACCACTGATAGTGCTTCCGCTTCTGGCGCGAAGACAATGGGGCCGGCGGGAGAGGTGAAACTCCCTCGCGCTCTTCTACCAGTTTAATCTGTCTGAGATTCCCACGATCATAGCCTGTGCGCTGCCTTTGCAAGCGTGGAGCTCAGCGGCTTGGCGTGGCTTTTTCTCATTGAGAATTTGTTGTAATGACTTCACCCCGCACCCTTGATGGCTGAACATGCATGCTCCACTCCCAGACAAATAACGCACAGCTTGTGACCATCGGCAGGCGTTGAGACTGAATTGCCTTGAACTGTCTTCTTGCCATTATTGTCCTTACCTTCTATCCTTTCTTCACACGCTGCTATCGTCACACAGCGCTCAAACAAGCGACTTCCTGAAGACATAGAAGTCGGTGACGTGTTCTCAGGTGCCCTCCTTATCCGCTGGAGCGATCCACCTGACAGCGTCGCACTGCATCAGCCTTTGCATGGCGTGTTTCAACATGTGCCTCAGGTTTCCAGACGTCATATTTTACTATATTGAAAAAAAAAATGAAATTGGTATTTCCTTTGACCTGTTAAAAAGTCTGTTTTGGTCTCTGTACCCTACAGGATTATTTCAAACTCTCTGAATTTCTCTTTCGCACACACACCCCTCCTCTGGGGAAGAAATTATTTCTTGTTTCATGAACTGTGCCGTACTGGCCGACCGAGTCCTCGATCTGTCAGTCTTTTAGCATTAGCCTACGTATAAATCTGATGTGTGTGCGTGTCGGTGTGGCGAGCGTGGCTGGCGGAAGTCCTGTGCGACAGTGCATCCAACAATGGAAGTGTGAAGGATTAGAGCTCATGGCAGCATGTAAGGGAAGTCTTCTCTGCCTGCAGCAACCATCCGTCAGGGTTCGGGGGGCTGCCGGGATGACAATGCCGAAATTTTTCACAACACCTGACACTGCTATTAATAAGGCAATGATCCTCATAGCCACACTCGTACTCACTTCAGCACACCCTCATCATTCACTCACTCTAACCGATCCCAGCGCTGAACCCGCTAATCTAATCAGCAATTAATGACATGATGGTACCTGTGTACCAGGTCTAATCGCATGTCAAGTATTGGCAGACAGAAAATCCCTATTGTAGTATTCGTTTTGAATAAACAGATATCATGCATCATTGAACTGCACATCTGTGTCCATCAACCTTGTATAGATCAATGAGCTCTGTTCTACCTGCGCAAGGTGTTTTGGTCACAGTGTGGTAGAGCCAATGTGCTTGCAACGGGGCAAATCCATGGTCGTGGGTTTGATTCCAGTTACTGGAATTTAGCTAGATGGGCCCAAAAATATCTTTATAGATCATAATCTTCATAAAAAACCCTGCATTTATAGGGGTTTATTTCCTGAACACTGTCGTTTGGTGTACCTATAGACATTTCAAGCTGCTTCCATAATCTCAGTTATGCTCTTCCAGAGGAGTGTATATATATCAGGCTGCCGGTGGTCTGACCTATTTGAGTAGAATCTGCCAGGCACCATTCTTTACCTTTACGACTTCAGTCCAGGCAGCAGCAGTCTGGACAAACATTACCTTAATACTCCTCCTCCCCAACATGACCCCGAACTCACATCCATTTTTCTTTCCTCACAATCGCCCCCAAATCTTACCATGAGCGTGTGCAAAAAGCGTGCGCATGTGTGTATCAGCATGGGCCACCCGGTATGAATGGCGGGCGAATGCTAAGCCCGACCTGATTGAAAACGCAATGCTTGAACAATAAAAGGGAACGCTCCGGCCTTCAAGTCCCACCTTCATCCATCCGACGCGTTCCCGATTCATCAGAGCCTTCCCAGCGACTACAAGTTGATTCAAATGCAATCCCCGCCAGCCTTGCTCTCTCCCCCCACGCTGTTGTTCAGTGATGCTTTAGCACATGTTTATTCACTTGTTTTTATGGACCGAAACAAGTCGTTATCATCCTCCTTTCAATTACCCGAGCCCTGCTGGTAAAATGACCTCTTGAAGCTCTTTGTTGTTCAATAGTCCATTCTAGAGCCGAGTGATACATTCCCCTAGGCCTGTCTAATGGCCGTAAAGGTAGTATCCAAAACGGTGTTAAAATATATATCCATAGGGAAGCCCGAAGGGGCTATTTGAGTAGGTCGTTGATGGCTACGGTGAAGTAGTTTAACCTTGTATATCATTCTCTTGATTTTAGAGCTTGTATAATAATTCAGAATGAGTCAGGCCCTCCTTTAGCTTTTTTATGTTTCTTAGGGTGAGCCATATGGTTGGCATTAAAAAAGTACCATGACACAACCCTGGGTGTTTTGGACATGATACCATGGTAGTACCATGTAATGTGGTAAACCCTACATTACCCTACAATGAAAACAATATCCAAAGTCCTTGTGGGGAAAAAGTGTTTTGGTCCCCTTGAGGAAAACATCTGATAAATCATACTAAGTGATGTTTTTTTGGAAAATGTAAAACTGCAGAATGTTTCCTGTGATGGGTAGGTTTAGGGGTAGGGGAAGTGCGGGGCGATAAAATGTACAGTATAAAAAACATTATGCCTATGGAAAGTCCCCATAAAACATGGAACCACAACATGTGTGTATGTGTGTGTGTGGTTCCCCACAAAGATTGTGATATCTTAAAATTTAGGGGTAGATTTAGGGTTAGGGTTTAGAATATACAGTTTACACAAAATAACAATCATTGTGTCTATGGAAAGTCCCCATAAAACATGAAAACCCAACATAGGTCCTAATGTTTTTGACATTTGGACTTTGACAAAAAAAAGAAATTTCCCATGATTTTGCTAATGATGCCTATCATAGAAGAAAGGTATTTAAGATATTAGTAATTTATGTTTGAACTGCTTTTTTTTATTTTTTTAATAAATAATTTTAATGTGAATTATGCAGTACCAACCTTTGCCAGGGTGGACTGAGCTCATGATTGGGGGACTTTGTCATCATTTATAACCTGTTCACCTTTTCCCCAAGACACCTTATATGTGTTCATATATTCATTAAGAATAACGGACACGTTGTGGAAGAGTTGAGGACAAAGAAGCATTCAGCTTTTGCCAAGGTAATGAAACCGTATGACAGTTTAAGATGTTCGTTCTGCCTTTAGCAGCAAAAGTTACACTGTCGACCTCTAGGTAACTTATGAGAAGAAGTCCGCTGGTTTCCTCCTTCCATTCCAGCAGATCCCATGCGCTGTCGTAAATATATAGCGCTGCTGTTAGATGCCATACTCGATATGTTTTCCATGAGCAAACTCGGGTACTTTCAGATTTTTTTTTTGAGGGGATGGACATTTTTCTTCAGTTCAGTCAATGGGAGCTATTGTGCGCTCGTGTCACCCTGTGTTAATTTGGGCTCTAATGTATTTGATAAACAAAGGGGCGCTCTTTAGCCTGACAGTCGTGACACCCTGATTCTTGCGTGGGCGCCGTGTGGCGCGGGGTTACGCCGTTAATAACCCACTGGCAGCCATCAAAGGCGCTTTAACCATGATCATTATGATAAAGGGCATACACTTAATTACAGGCCTGCTTAATTATAGCTCTGTTGAAGCTCGTTTGTTTGGTAGAATGCTAATTATACCACCGCACTCTTGGCAAGTCCTCTTTCAATCCACCTCTCTCTTTCTTTCTCGCTCTCGCTTTCTCTCCGAGAGCCGAACACTCTGGCTCATTTTCATGCAAATTGATATCCGGCGAATGTTTTGTCTCTCTCTTTCCCCTTTTTCTTTCGACGTGTGCGAGTGGGGCTTTGTTTTTGGAGTCGAACGTCTCCCTGACAAGACAGGATCAGGAATAATCAAGAGTAATTAACAGGGAAAGAGGGAGGAGAGCGAGTGGGGGGGGGGGGCACTCAAATACAGTGGAGGATAAAAAAGGCTTTCATCTCGCATTGTCTGAGCGAGTTTCCGTGGGGATTCGGGAACTTTCAGTCTTCTACTATTTGCGACCATTAGATTAAGTCAAATGCATTTTCAGAACATAGAGAACAGCGCCCAGTATTCAAGGTGTTTGTTTGGAATATTTCTGGTTTTGTTATTATCATTATTTTATTACACTGCTCTCTGATTGCTCCATCCATAGTGGAGTTGTCAAATATTTTTTGTACAATGTTAAACTTTGTATTTCACCGTTGTCCCTGGCAAGTCATTTCCTGACCTGAACTGTGCTAGTTTAATTTCTCTCTTTCTTGTCTCCACAATCTTTTTCTTCTGTGATGAAATTGTTTGAAAGGTTTCAGCCCTGCTGAAAAAAAAAAAAAAAAAAAAAAACCTGTTTGGCCATTCTTAGCTGGTCTTCCTGCCTGGTCATATCTGGTTAAGCAGGCTGTTTTGGTAAGGCTGGTCTTAACTGGTCAGGTTGGGAGACCAGCTTGCTTGACCAGGGTTGGGAACTTCCAGTCCTGTAGGTCCACTCTCCTGCAGATTTTAGCTCTAATCCTGATCAAACTCACCTGCCTGTAGCCTTCTAGTAAACCTGAAGATGTTGATTAGCTGGTTCAGGTGAGTTTGATCAGGGTTGGAGCTAAACTGCAGGAGAGTGGACCTCCAGGACTGGAAGTTCTCAACCCTGGTCAAGCTTGTCTCCCAACCTGACCAGCTAAGACCAGGGTTGGGAACTTCCAGTCCTGGAGGGCCAATGTCCTGCAGAGTTTAGCTCCGACCCTGATCAAACTCACCTGCCTGTAGCCTTCTAGTAATCCTGAAGACATTGGTTAGCTGGTTTAGGTGAGTTTGATTAGGGTTGGAGCTAAACTCTGGTCTCCCAACCTTACCAGCTAAGACCAGGGTTGGGAATTTCCGGTCCTGGAGGGCCAATGTCCTGCAGAGTTTAGCTCCAAAACCCTGATCAAACTCGCCTGCCTGTAGCCTTCTAGTAAACCTGAAGATATTGATTAGCTGGCTCAGCTGAGTTTGATCAGGGTTGGAGCTAAACTCTGCAGGAGAGTGGACCTCCAGGACTAGAAATGCCCACCACTGAGCTTGACCAGCGTAAACCTGCTAAGACCAGCCAACCAGCTAAAGCTGGGTTTTGTTTTGTTTGTTTTTTTTCTGCAGGGACAACCAGTTATTTATGTTTTTGGTCTAATAAGTTTCCCTTATGCAGTTGTTTTTAATATATAAACCTCTTGAAGATGATTCATGTGGGAATCACCCTGTTGGAGTTGCTTTTGCAATAATAAACACTTCATATCACTTATATATTGTTCTCTCTTTTTCCAGCTATGGATGATATACCCTTTATGATCGCCCAACAATTTACCTCCACAACCAGAGAAGTAGTAAGTTCTTTAAAAGGAAAATAATAATCATAATTATCCTTATAAATAGTTACATTTTTCAAACAAGTCTCCTAAACACTTCCCCAGTCTTTCATTGGGTGACAGACAGATTGGTGTGACACTCAGCCCCATTGGTTGAGCCAGTCTTATTGGGCTGATTCAGATGCTTGTCGCTGTGCTACTTTTGCTAGACCCCACATGCCTCCCAGATTCAGCGCTACTGTAATGGATCTGCAGCTGATGAATGCACACAGACAGACAGAGCTGGCTCACGGAGGGCCATTTGACCCCTGTCACAAGAGCTCTGTTCTTACTGTCAGAGAGAGAATGAGAGAGGATTAAAGATCTTAATCATGCTTACTTCACCACCATAATGTTTCCTCTGACTGTTTTCATGTCATTGTTTTGTTTTTTCAGATAGAGCCAGTCCATTTCTTGAACATTGCCATGAAATCAGCACAAGAGATTGAGGAGGAAGTAAGTTAAAATATGCTCAGGTAGACTGTGGTGCACAGGCACTTCAGCTAACATATGCGCACATTGTTTTTATGTAGTTTTACATTTGTGTTGTAACTCTTTTTTGTATGTTCTCTCAGTCGTTTGGTGTTTTTGACTATACAAGTATATTTAGTAATATTATTGGGATTATAAAAATACAATTATACTTGTTATACAATTAAACTAATAATAATACATTTGAGGTCATTTTCCTATTGATTTCTTCTTCAGTATGTGGTGTAAGTTAGCTCCAAAAAATAAAGATAATTAATTATAGTAATAATTATGGTAATGTTAATAACTATCTATCTTAATAGAGTAGGCAGCTGCAATAAAGTGACAATGAAGTTTATTATTATTATTAATTAGTATTATTGTTGTTTTAATAATTTAATAATTATTATTAATATTATCAGCAATTATATATATATATATATATATATATATATATATATATATATATATATATATATATATATATATATATATATATATATATATATATATATATATATATATATATATATATATAATAACAGTAACAGCAATAAGGCAGGAGGCAGTAGAGCAAATCAGTTCATACATGGAAAACAAACCAAAAAATGAACTTGGTGATACGCAAGGCTGATAATGGCTTTCATTTCATTACAAGTCATTACAGAATATCTAGAATAAATTATGTGAAAACAACATGATTTAGTTTTAAAATGGCAGTTTCTCTTTGTTTAGTTATACATATTTACTATCACATTGACCCCCCTCCCCATCAACACTTTCCATGGCGCATCTCTCCTCGAAGCAGGCTGTGATTAGAAGCAGCAGACCCAGCACGAGGGGAGGGGGATTCATTAATTACAGCCTAACGCAGGCTCCGCAGATGAAGTAAAGCAGAGATAGTGTAACAGCACTGGGTTTAGTGAGGTGGGCGACAGCACAAGATTAATGGAGAAGCGAGGGCTGACGGCGACGGCGACGGAGTCGAAGCGCTGCCCTGATAATTAGAATCAGTGTGAGAGCATCCACAGCTATTGTTCTTCAGCCACATCTTCGACCTGGAACGCGGTTTCCCTGCCACCCTGTCAAAATTGCAAGCCGGGATGCTCCTGCTCTGAATCAGTCAATGTTGATCATATATTCCTTGTGTATGACCACGTGACGTGAACACAAAAAAATAGGAATTAAATTATTATTATTATTTTATTGATTTAAATTTAAAATGTTTTAAGTTTTATGTTCATTATTTTATGCTATATTTGATAAGCTACTGTGTGTGTTTGTGTGTGTGTGTGTGTGTGTGTGTGTGTGTGCGTGCGTGCGCGCGTGTGTGCGTGCATGCGTGTGTGTGTGTGAAATAATGACCATAAAATGTTATATATACTTGTGTAATTACACAAATTAAAAAAGATATATATATACACATACACATATACAAGTGGTGTAATTGAGCTAAAAAAATTTAAGATAATCATGTTAATAATTGTGTTTATAGAGTAGGCAGCTTCGATGAAGTGACATTATTGGTATTTTTTTATTTTATGGCTCTGTGTATGTACTTAATACTAAATATTATTTACAGTCTTAGTTTTACAGTCATGTTCCCCATGTGCATACTACACTGTAAAAAAAAAAAAATTGTTGGTTTTTGTTGGTTTAACTTAAAAAAGTAAGTAACCTGGTTGCCTTAAATTTTTGAGTTTATTGAATTACAAAATTTGAGTTGAAACAATGAAGGAAATTTGTTTCATGAATAGAAACTCAAAATATTATTGTGTCTGAACCACATAAAAAATCTGATAAATCATGAAAATAGCACTATTTGGCATGTTTCACTGCGTCATCAGAAATAAAATGCTTACAAAATCTTTTTATAATATTTTAATAAAGGTTGTCGAATCTCAAAAAATGTTCATTATATTAACTCAAAATTTTAATTTCAATGAACTTAAAATTTTAAGACAACCAGGTAACTTTTTTCTAAATAATTTTTGTACAGTGTATGTACTTATTATTGTAATTGCAACACCTGAGTAATAACTAGGTACTAACCCCCTAAACCGAACCTTAACCCTTGCAGTTACCTTATTACACAGTTCATTCTTCAGTACACTTTAAGTACACATATTATTTTGTAGTGCTATTTGTAATCACATATTGTAATTGTTATTACCATAGTAATTATTTTACATGGATTCTGTAATGTAAAATGTTACAAAAATTATAGTTTTAAGTGAGCATATAATATAATTTAGTTGCATTTATAGGCCAAGAGCTGAATACATATTTCCAGTAGGAATCTGCACGTATTCCTTCATTAGTCTCCGGATGATAACTTCTCTGCTCGGGGCCTTGATGCACATCGTAATTGACTGATTGCTAATTCTATTAAAAACACATTCATTAAAAAGAGGCATTTTGTGACATTAAACATATGCACATGTAATTGCGGAAAAGTGTCGTAATCACAATCGGGTCCGTCGATAAGACCGCTCCCTAACAAGCATCACTTGAGCCATTTTTTTGTTGAAGATGTTGGTTCCAGCAATTACGCATTCTTTTCATTTCCCAAATGATTTGCAAAACTCGTCGAGATTATAATTGCTTTTAGCCACGCATATCTAATTTGTGTCTTTTTAAGTGTTAATTAGTTAGTGATTTGAGCTGACGTCTTTATGTAGTTTGCACAGCTGAAAAATGTTATTGAAGGGAGGCTAATGATTCAGGGTGTGCATATGTGTGTGTGTGTGTGTGTGTGCGTGTTTTCAGCTACCTAGAATATATAATAAAACGTGGACTATAAAGATGCACAATATGTGATGTTGTTTGAAAGAGCGATGCTTCAATCAAACCAGACCTATAATATGCTATAATGTGTGTGTGGCTGTACATATGGTCATGTGAGGGAGAAAGAGACCGAGAGGACATCCAGAGAGCAGACGGGGAGATATTCAAATGAAGGGGGAATTAATGAAGACAACATGTCACATATTTTCACCTGCTCTGAGCAGGAACAGGAAATGAAGATCTGCTCATCTCGGAGGCTGCCGCCCATGTTCCGTGTGTCACTGTCCTGTCACGGGCCTGTGTAAAAATGGCAGGCAGTGATACATGCACTCTGTGATAACAGCCCATTCCTTTCCATCCATCATTTATACATGCGCACACACACACATACACACACATACTTGCTTATTTATTACTCGGGTGCTGTGTGTGACTTTTTATTATAACTAAGCGGCGTGTGACATGTGACATGTTGGTGGAACTTGCAGTTTTGCTTCAGGTAGATGAAAGGGAGAGAAAGAGAGGTTTCTGAACAGAAGACAGTGTTGTTTCGTGATCCTCCAGCATCACCTAGTGCTGCGAATCTGCATAACATCTTATAAGGGCATTTCATGAAGAAGTAAAAGCATTACATTAATTCTGTCTTTGTTTTGTTTATTGGTATCACTTTATTTTACAGTATCCTTGTTACATGTACTTACCATAGTAATAACAGTAAACTATGCATGATTACATGCAACTATCCCTCAAACAAACCCTAATCTTAACATAACCCTATAATAAGTACATGTAGTTAATTAATAGTACTCACTTAAATATATAATTACACTGTAACAATAGAACTGTAAAAAAAAAAAACTTTTTTTTCAGTTGTGATTTCTAGTGTAGCATACTTTTCCATAATGTAATTTTCAATTCTCCCAGTTTAGTCACAAAAAATATTGTTTTTATACACTGTAAAAAAATATATTTAAAAAATAAGTTGCCTTAATTTTGAGTTCTTTGAAGTAAAAAATTTGAGTTAATACAACACAAAAAAATGTGAGAATCGACAAACTTTATTCAAATATTATTAATAGATTTTGTAAGCATATTCTGTAATTGTGTGTTTTATTTGTGATGATGCAGTGAAACATACTAAATTGTGCTATTTTCATGATTTACAATGATTTATATATGAGTTTCTATTTATTAAACCAATTTCCTTCATTGTATCAACTCAAATTTTTAATTTCAATAAACTCAACATTTTAAGGCCACCAGGTTGCTTTTTTAAGTTAAACCAACAACAAAAAAAAATACTGTGTAGAAATATAACAGGCTATAATTATTTACATAACAGTATATAATTATATAACAGGCTATAATTATTCATTTATAATAATAATTTATTCAAATGTAACTAAGAGATTGGTATATGATTCTGTTCATTCTTCTTTATATTTAATCGAGTGAACATTATGTTTACCTTCATGATTCAGTGGCTGTGTTTTTGATCACTTACACAAGGGGGAGCCATTTAGCAGCATTTACTGGGTAAAGACAAATTTGATCTGTAAGAGGGGGCAATACAAGTAAAAAGTGCTACAGTTGATATTAGACGGAATTGTGCAATGGTGACAGTTATAACAGCATATATGCTTCATTCAGTCTAGAAAAGGAAAAAAAAAACTGTACAATGCAACACGCACAAAAAAAACCTTTATCATTGATAATAGCATGGTCAGCATTGCTTTGTTTTTGTGTGTTTGAATTGCCAAAGTCATAATTCTTTATTTCTGTTTGTTTTACAGTACAACTATTGTTTCAACACTGAAAACAGCGCTGCAGCCTTCCCATGGACCCAGTGACTCTAGAGAGTGAAGATTCACCAGTAACACTGATATAAGGAATCAAACAGTGTAGTGAGCTCTCATTATATGTCCTTTGACAATCCAAAGATCAGGGTTTATACACACTTAGGGGCGTTTTCTCTACACCATTTTAAACTAAAAACTGTAAACTTTGAATGTGGTTTGGCCATTAATTTATACAACAGTATTTAGGGGGCCTTAAAATGGAAACTTAAAAAAAAAAAACGGGTTACAATGTGCACGTTTTTGAAACAATTTACTATCTCAAAAATACAAATTTAAAAAGTCTTTCACATACATATTACGTGTTCAGTCTATAGGCACATAGTGTTTCTTTACAAAACAACGTCAGCAACTACAAACCCGATTCCACAAAAGTTGGGACACTGTACAAACGGTAATGATGTGGAAGTTTCAAATTTCAATAATTTTATTCAGAATACCACATAGATGAAAAATGTTTAAACTGAGAAAATGTATAATTTTAAGGAAAAAATAAGTTGATTTTAAATTGCATGGCATCAACACATCTCAAAAGAGTTAGGACATGGCCGTTTACCACTGTGTGGCCTCCCCTCTTCTTTTTATAACGGTCTGCAAAAGTCTGGGGACTAAGGAGACAAGTTGCTCAAGTTTAGAAATAGGAATCTTGTCCCATTCTTGTCTAACACAGGCTTCTAGTTGCTCAACTGTCTTAGGTCTTTTTTTGTCGCATCTTCCAATGGGTGAACAATCTGGACTGCTGGCTGGCCATTTCAGTACCCGGATCCTTCATCTATGCAGCCATGATGTGGTCCGGCATTGTCATGTTGGAAAATGCAAGGTCTTCCCTGAAAGAGATGATGTCTGGATGGGAGCATATGTTGTTCTAGAACTTGGATATACCTTTCAGCATTTATGGTGCCTTTCCAGATGTGTAAGCCACACGCACTCATGCATCCCCATACCATCAGAGATGCAGGCTTCTGAACTGAGCGCTAAAAACAACTTGGGTTGTCCTTGTCCTATTTAGTCCGGATGACACGTTGTCCCAGTTCACCGGCAATGTTTTCTGGAAGTATTCCTGAGCCCATGTTGGGATTTCCATTGCATTAGCATGTAATTCTAATGTAATGGAATATTACATTCCTGTATGTGATGCAATGCCGTCTAAGGGCCTGAAGATCACGGGCATCCAGTATGGCTTTCCGGCCTTGACCCTTACGGACAGAGATTGTTCCAGATTCTCAGAATATTTGGATGATATTATGCACAGTAGATGATGATAACTTCAAACTCTTCGCATTTTTTCTCTGAGAAACCAACCCATTCGCACTCCCAAGGCGTCAAAATCCGAAGCATGGTCAAGTGCCTTCCGCGTCACAATGAAGACGCTAAAGGTGCCCCTTGGCATCATTTTTCGATGCGCTGG
This sequence comes from Pseudorasbora parva, assembly GCF_024679245.1. Taxonomy (NCBI): domain Eukaryota; kingdom Metazoa; phylum Chordata; class Actinopteri; order Cypriniformes; family Gobionidae; genus Pseudorasbora; species Pseudorasbora parva. Next base: position 22,435,970 of record NC_090184.1, read on the forward strand.
GTGTTCCATTCATTTCAGTAGGAAATATTTGGCGTCATACACATACGCACTGGGTTATCGCCATGGTGAAATTGTATTGGTTTATGATTTTGCCTTTATGACATGTTGTAGTGTGTTTTTCAATTTAATCAGCAAGCATAATTTTATTTACATTAATTTACGCTATTTAGACATGTTTAACATGTAACCCAACCCCATCACATCCCTAAACCTACCCATTTGTGTGAACATGATATAAAATACAGGATATAACATACGACTGAATCCACAAGTTATTCAAAAAGTTAAATAATCCAAGTTTTCCGAGGCCAAACGATTGATTTGTATGAAGAAAAGCGATCAGCATCTCCATCCGCCGAAGATCATGAACACATCAAATTTCAAATATTGCCGCCTGTTACGTGAGATTTCATAATGAAATTGCATTGGCTCTCATATGTCTTGTGACCATTGTATTGATTGTAAAATGTCATTGGCTCTTGTGAGCGATTGTGACATGCTCAGGAGTCTTTTGAATTATTTGAATGAGATTGATTGAGTTTGTTCACGGGGCAGCGGGATCATCATTTCAGTGATTAAAACATCAAGATCAACTCTGTTCTTCACATAAAGACATCGTATGACTTCAGAATGCAACATGAGTTAATGCTTTTATACTGTTTTGGTCCGTTTTTGCAATAAATACTTGTGACTGTAAATTTATTTGCCTGTTATGTGTTTTATATTGTTTAGATATGGGTAGGTTTAGGGTGGGAGTTGGGTTAGTTGCTCCAAAATATAAAAGTAGCCTTTAAAAATTAATAAAATCATGTCTGCTTTAATAAACGCAAAGAATAAAATGTGTCTGTGTATGACGCCAAAGGTTTATCATTGAAATGAATGGAGCACCCAGCGCATCGAAAAATGACGCTTAGGGGCACCTTTAGCATCTTCATCGTGATGCCGAAGGCACTTGACCATGCTTCAGATTTTGATGCCTTGGGTGTGAGAACGGGTTGGAGAAACTCCTTTCTGATATTGCTCCACTATTTTTCGCTGCATCATTGGGGGAATTGGTGATCCTCTGCCCATCTTGACTTCTGCCACTCACTGCCACAGAGACACTGCCACTCTGAGAGGCTCTTTTTATACCCAATCATATTGCCAGTTGACCTAATATGTTGCAAATTGGTCCTCCAGCTGTTCCTTATATGTACATTTAACTTTTCTGGCCTCTTATTGCTACCTGTCCCAACTTTTTTGGATTGTGTAGCTCTCATGAAATCCAAAATGAGCCAATATTTGGCATGACATTTCAAAATGTCTCACTTTCAACATTTGATGTTATCCGTATTCTGTTGTGACTAAAATATAAGCTCATGAGATTTGTAAATTATTGCATTCCTTTTTTTGTACAGCGTCCCAACTTTTTGGAATCGGATTTGTACTATCCTGGCAACGTTTTTAGTCATTTCCGCGGATCCTTGAGAACGGGGATAGTTTTGACGACAACGTTATCTGTACGCAAAAGAAAAAACTTTTGCGGTTTTAGTACCTCGTTGACGTGTAAATGTACCCTTAGAGTCCATGTATTCCACATTAATTTTTAGTTACTTTCATGTTCCTGATCTGATCGTGAACCAGAACAATTCTGTTTTATTTTCAGAAAACATCTCTTCATCCCTGCCATATAAAGACTTTACATGATCAACTCAATCTCAAATGGAGAAATGTTCTGATTGAATACAGTATACTGTTTCAAATGAAAGAGGCTGCAAACACTAATTCTGATGACTTTAATTTTTACATATTAATAAATGTTCTCAGGGAAGAAGTCGCTTCTGTACTGTTTTTAAACAGGTGGTGTAGTTATGTTGTTTTAATATTGTCAATTTAATATTATCTGTCCAAAACATAGCCTAATTTAAACTACATAATTATGATTTTGCTTTTAAATACATTTTAAAATCGAGAGTAACCAGTCAAATTGGACTCAAATAGGAATTTCTGAATCATTCTGAATTCCTAAATGATTGTAAAAAAAAAAAAAAAAAATACATGAATTAAAAGTTGCATTGAAAACTAGTTTTAGAATGGATTTGCACTTTGCATCACAACATACTCACCGAGACATAATTTAAGATGTGTTTTTCTTATTTTTTTACTTTTTCCCCACACTGAGAAACATTCAGTTAAAAGAGACAACTAACCACACACTGCACTGTCAGAAAAAAAGGTACATTGCTGTCACTGGGGCGGTACCCTAAGGTACAAAACTAAAAAGGTACTACTATGTACCTTTAAAGTACTACTATGTACCTTTAAGGTACTACTTCGCACTCTTAAAGTACTGATATGTACCTTTTAAGGTACTAATATGTACCATTTAGGACTGAGTAAGGTACAAAGATGTACCTTTTCACTTTTGTACCTTAGGGTACCGCCCCAGTGACAGCAATGTACCTTTTTTTCTGAGAGTGTGTTCCAAATTTCATATATATATGGAACAGCTCAACAAGTACAATGACATCTGTTTTTACAACATTGCATCCCATCAACTTCCATTAATACCAGAGAGCTCCGCCTTTGGGTTTAATTTTACAGAAAAAAGCATGTTAATGACTTTTAGCTCTCCCAGAAGCTTATTTCTTATTTGTGACCACAGATGCATTTGTTACTGTCTTTGTTCCTGTCAGTCTTGCTCTTTTCCCCAGACAAAATAATAGGGGTTCCTAGAGTGTGTGGGTGTCGGAGTCACTGGTGTGTTGATGATTTTAGTAACACGCACAGTAGGAGACACACAGGCGGTGCACCAGATCACAGGTTCTGTCTCACTGGCCCGTTTAAACATCATGAGCAGCTGAGACAGGACGGTCTCACAGCTGTCCTTCTCGTCAACTCACTTCACACTCCTACGAGCAGGTAGAACATTTAGTTTCCCAGTTAACTCATCCACTAACTAAAACATGTCAGCTAAGCACTGTACATCTGGAGCAGTGCTTCTCAAGCTTTTGGACTTGAAGACCCCACTGTTTGACAGTATTCAAATGACCTTAATAATAGAAGTTTTAGCAATATGTTTTATATATAAAATGTATATAAAGTCGGTCAATGAAACAACTAGCCCATTCACAGAGGATTCACAACTATATATTCAATGCACCTGGTGGTCAAACTTCGCTGATTTTACATTCCATCAGTAAAAGCAGAGTGCGAAGGTTGAATTACTTGAGCAATAGCACAGCTGCACATAGAATATTACAATTCACACGACATATCGGAGCACAAATTGTTGGTGCATGTCTCGCTGGCACATCTATGACCAGGGGCCTATATCATGAAGCCAGTTTAGGTTGCTAGGTGTGTTTCAGTTTAGCTAGTGCCAACCCTAGGTTTTAGGCACCATGAAAGTGGCTCTGTGTTCAATGCCATATTAACTGTGTTATGCTGCGTCCCAATTTGCCGTCTTATACTACGCCCTAAAAGTACTCTTTTCATGAAGATAAAGTACATGTGAGTGTGTAACAAAAGAGTAGACAAGCTTAGGGACATACTATCATGTCATACAACTGCATCTAACAGTTGCGCTCTGTCACACACATTCCTGTTACCGTAAACTGGCCTGTCACTGTTCAAATTCTCCACATTTAATTTAATTTCCTACCGTACAGGAGAGAAAAGCAGTAGTGGTTGATCTGCAGTCGTGGGTCTTCCGTGTGGAGAACTCTCTTCATATTAATGCATAATGATGCATTTAAAAGTTAATGGCCAAACGGCTCTTTATACAGTTCACATTGTTGTTGCAGATGAAATATAACACGGATAACATTAAATACATTTAAATACATTTAAATAAAAAAAATTACGTCACGCACGTCCGCCATGTTTTGTAGTCCAACACTTTTTTTTCTCCTTCTCATTTGTAGTTCTGAACCAAATCCTCCTCTAAAGTGCAATGGGTTATGGGCTATATTAGCCTTTATAGTGTGCACGGATTCACACTCCGAAAACTTACCGGAGTAGACCATCCGGGGACTTTTGACATAATTTTTTCACCATACTATGCTTTGGGACACACTTATTCTGACATCACATACTATTTAGGATGGATAATATGGACATTGGGATGCAGTGTAAGATATCAGCAACCAAAATTGGACCAATAAGCTGTGAGAAAAGTGACACATGTAATGCAATAAAGCCACTGCCCGTTTGCTCTAAATTAAAGGTCACTACAGATTTTTAAAGACAAAATCGTCTTGCTATTTATATAAAAATGTAAATATATTTTTGATATTTATATAATTATTATACCCCTAAACTATTACACAAGCAATTTTAGTTGAACAATTATTAAGCATTTGTTTATATATACACTGTTCAGGCATAACAATATGAGATAATCAGTTTTAAGGCAAGCATATGGATTTGAGCGAGTTTGACAAGGGCCAAATTGTGATGGCTAGACGACTGGGTCAGATCATCTCCAAAACTGCAGCTCTTGTGGGGTGTTCCCGGTCTGCAGGGGTCAGTATCTATCAAAAGTGGTTTAAGTAAGGAACAGCAAACAGACAAGCTACTGTAGCTAAATTGCTCAAGTTTGTATGTTATTCTTATTGCTCTCAATGCTGGTTCTTATAAGGTGTCAGAATACACAGTGCATCTCAGTTTGTTGCGCATGGGGCTGCATAGCCGCAGACCAGTCAGGGTGACTATGCTGACCCCTGTCCACCGCCGAAAGCACCAACAGCGGGCATGTGAGCATCAGAACTGGACCACAGAGCAATGGAAGAAGATGGCCTGGTCTGATAAATCACTTTATTTTACATCACGTGGATGGCCGGGTGTGTGTACGCCGCTTACCTGGGAAACACATGGCACCATGATGCACTATGTGAAAATGGAAAGCCAGCAGAGGCAGTGTGTCGCTTTGGGAAGTGTTCTGCTGGTAAACATCGGGTCCTGCCATCCACATGGATGTTACTTTGACGTGTACAACCTAAGCATTGTTGCAGACCATGTACACCCTTTTATGGAAATGGATCCTGGTGGTTGTGGCCTCTTTCAGCAGGATAATATGTCCTGCCACAAAGCAAAAAGGGTTCAGGAATGGTTTGAGGAGCACAACAATTTCGAGGTGTTGACTTGGCCTCCAAATTCCTCAAATCTCAGTCCAATCAAGCATCTGTGAGATGTGCAAACAAGTCCGATCCATGGAGTTCCGACCTCACAACTTACAGGACTGAACATGAAAAGATCTAAGACTTTTTCTATGTACAAAAAGGCCTATTTGTCTTAAATATTATTCACAAATCTGTCTAAATCAAGCCTGCAGTCTCCCTCTCATTTACTGAAGCTTTCGCGCCTTAATCGCCCCCCCGGTGACCGGTCCCAGTATAGCCGCCCCTTTGTGATTTCTAATGGATGCGAGGCAAACTAAATAATAAAATTACACTTCAAAAAATTTTCCCCAAAGTTAGTTTATGTCACTGAAGGCAGTTATCATCACGATGATTTCATTTCAGGTGTTCGTTTTAAAAATAAGTTTAGTTTGAGTTAGTTATTTGATGCTATAAAAACGGGGGTGTGACGTCATGATTGACAGCTGAGACTGACGGCTTCTCTGAGTGAAGTTGTCACTGAGGCACTAACAGACTTTTTTCGAAATTTTTGGGAGCAGATTAGAGCTTTAGCTTTAATTTCTACATTTCCATAACTGTTTATTTCACACCAACATAATTAATTGTTCTGCATCTGCGAGAGTGTGGGCGGGCTTTTGATATCGCGACTGTACTTCCTGCTCTACTTCCTGCGCTCTACTGCGCAACTCCGGTCCCGAAATCGCTACTGCGCAGACTCGGTCCCAAAATGTCCGCGCCGTGCAAGGCCGCCTGAAAGCTTCAAATATGGCAAGCGGAAACGGATGATGTCGAGTCGTCCATATTTTTTTACGGTCTATGGTCTAAATCTGTTAGTCATATATATATATTAGTCAAATATATATATACAAACCCGATTAAAAAAAAAGTTGGGACACTTGTGAATATAATAATTTACAAATCTCATAAACTTATATTTTATTCACAATAGAATTCAAATGTCGTGCCAAATATTGGCTCATTTTGGATTTCATGAGAGCTACACATTCCAAAAAAGTTGGGACAGGTAGCAATAAGAGGCCGGAAAAGTTAAATGTACATATAATTAACAGCTGGAGGACCAAATTTGCAACTTATTAGGTCAATTGGCAACATGATTGGGTATAAAAAGAGCCTCTCAGAGTGGCAGTGTCTCTCAGAAGCCAAGATGAGCAGAGGATCACCAATTCCCTCAATAATGCAGAGAAAAAATAGTGGAACAATATCAGAAAGGAGTTTCTCAGAGAAAAAACGCTAAGAATTTGAAGTTATCATCATCGACAGTGAATAATATCATCCAAAGATTCAGAGAATCTGGAACAATCTCTGTGCGTAAGGGTCAAGGCCGGAAAACCATACTGGATACCTGGGATCTTCGGCCCTTAGACGGCATTGCATCACATACAGGAATGCTAATGTAATGGAAATCACAACATGGGCTCAGGAATACTTCCAGAAAACACTGTGGGTAAACACAATCCACGTGCCATTCAACGTTGCTGGCTAAAACTCTATAGGTCAAAAAAGAAGCCATATCTAAACATGATCCATCTAAAACATCTAAACATGATCCTTTCTCTCGGCCTAGGTTCATTTAAAATAGACTGTGGCAAAGTGGAAAACTGTTCTGTGGTCAGACGAATCAAAATTTTAAGTTATTTTTTGGAAAACTGGGACGCCATGTCATGCAGACTAAAGAGGACAAGGACAACCCAAGTTGTTTTTAGCGCTCAGTTCAGAAGCCTGCATCTCTGATGGTATGGGGATGCATGAGTGTGTGTGGCATGGGCTTACACATCTGGAAAGGCACCATCAATCCTGAAAGGTATATCCAAGTTCTAGAACAACATATGCTCCCATCCAGACATCGTTTCTTTCAGGGAAGACCTTGCATTTTCCAACATGACAATGCCAGACCACATCATGGCTGCATAGATGAAGGATCCGGGTACTGAAAGTCCAGTCCAGATCGTTCACCCATAGAAAACATTTGGCGCATCATAAAGAGGAAGATGCGACAAAGAAGACCTAAGACTGTTGAGCTACTAGAAGCCTGTGTTAGACAAGAATGGGACAAGATTCCTATTCCTAAACTTGAGCAACTTGTCTCCTTAGTCCCCAGACTTTTGCAGACTGTTATAAAAAGAAGAGGGGAGGCCACACAGTGGTAAACATGGCCTTTTCCTAACTTTTTTGAGATGTGTTGATGCCATGAAATTTAAAATCAATTTATTTTCCCCTTAAAATTATACATTTTCTCAGTTTAAACATTTGATATGTCATTGATATTTCATCTATGCTGTATTCAATAAAAATATTTAAATTTGAAACTTCCACATCATTGCATTCTGTTTTTATTCACAATTTGTACAGAGTCCCAACTTTTTTGGAATCTCGTTTGTATTTGTGTGTAATATATAGTGACCGCACAGAGTAGCATCATAACATCACACACATATTATATGATGTTATGACGTTACTCTGCGTTCACCTGCTGTGACACTTGCTGCACACTACAAAGAGTAAAGCGTTTCTGCCAAATAAAACCGAGGGCAACGCAGATATGACGCAATTGACAGGCGACTCCCTCAGACGTCCCGTTTCCTTGGCTAATATTGAAATTTTCTTACAATTTACAAATAGTTTGAAACATTTGGGATATTTTAAGAACTAAACTGAACAAAATATATAACACTGGCGGCTAGCCTCATGTTTTTTTTAATATTTTATTGCAAAAATCCTACATAGTGCACCTTTAACTGAATGTAAGCAGTTGACAAATGAAATCGGATACGTGTCTGGCATTAGATTCAATATTTATATAAATATAAAGCCTGCATCCTTCAGTCTATCATTAAAATTAATCAAAAAACAGAAGAAAATTTTAAAAAATCAACCACTGAACTTGACTGAATAACTGTTTTAGCATGCAAAACAGTTTTAACATGCATAGTCTATATTAAATTTATACAGTAAATATTATGCAATGTTATTACATTTGATTATTACATTTCTGTACCTGAATCACTGTAACCTGCAACATCAAGCACTTTATTCTTAGCACTGTTCTTACTTTATTGCTAACTGTTCTTGTATTCAATAATGTTTTAAAGTTATATTATTAGGCTTGTAGATTTTGCTGTGGAATATCAGTTGAGAATTGTGAAAGTTCACTGCTGTCTATTGTGGTTGCTTATTAATTGTTACATACTTAATGTAACATCGGTCAAAACAATGAAAACAAATAAGTATTACACATGATCCTAAAGTAGCCTTGGCCACCCCCTGCCACCCAAAGTCTGGTTTCGCCACTGCGCAGCACGCTCTCTGTGCGTTGGTTATGATGACAGAAGTAAGCCTATATTCAGGCACTGCATAATATCATTGCGCCGCTACACCCATGGTACGGCAGCAAAGTACTTTGAGTATTACGCAAGAATAAGAATATAGTTCCTAGCCATATTGGCCTAGAAAATTACGACTTTTAATTTTGTCAGTTTTAGTACACAATGTAACTACAGAAGAGTCAAGTTTTAAATAGGAAAAATATTGAAACTCTTTGGTCATTTTTTTGAGTGCGATGCTAACGGTCTAATAAGATTCAATAATCTATGCTAAGCTACGCTGAAAGTGCTACCGCCAGACCTGTAGATTGGCTGAATGGATCCGAAAACAATAAAACTCAGCTGTTTAACTCTAGGGGAGTTGGAAATTTAGCCTATTTTTAAAAAAAGTTGCGTGTTTAAAGACAAAGTGTTTCGATACTGGCTATGACAAATGCTAAACTAAGTCACTCTTCTCCACTCCTCAAATAACAGATACATAAAACATTAGTCTTTATTTACAGTACAGTGCTCTGCTTATTCCAACAAACAGTTCTTTATACTCTTGCACCATAAACAAGCAGAGACAGTCTAAACTGTGTGCAGCAGTTTATTCACGATAGAGCCAGAGCTATGAGTTCATGTCATGACTTTTTGCCAACATTTTAAGGAGCCAATGGAGTTAATAGGTTTAGCCACAAGCTCTTTTTAATACTTTTCATTGGTTACGTTTTTACAAACCTCAAAGAAAGGTGTGAAGGCTGGCCAGTATGACTTGCGAAAATCAATAAAAATGACAAAATAAAAGGTTTCCACCCACCAGCAACGATTTGCTTCTGTACATTTAAGAATCTCAGATTTTTTTCTAATATGTAACTATGTATCAGCGTTGTTCACTATGTTGCAGAGTACTATTGATGATAAGTAATAACTCAATGTATTCATCATTATGATGTCAATGATCCCATGACAACATTTTTGGGGTGAAATTTTATGGTGAAAATGTAACGCTTGTATTGCAAAGAAAATCCAGTCAACAGTCACCTCACCATGGACCCTCACCTCCAGATGGGGCTGAATATGGGGTCTCTCGCAGAACCACAACTCCCACCCACAGCATCACTGCCTCTTCAAACAACTACCTCACATGGTTTTAGTTTCAGCCGTGCTATGGTTTTATGATAGGGAAAATAATAATAATATCCTGAGACCGCACTGTAAAATGAAAAGGACTGGCTCTCTCATTGGTCAGAGCCTTTAGTGTGATTAATCCATGTGTGTTTGAAGGGAATGGTTTGGCATGAAATATAGAAGGGGGACTATTCTCGGCTAGTCTATTTATCTTTATGCTTGTAATTAGAAAACAAACTCCTTATATATAGGTCTAGTTGATCAATGAGCAATCTGCAGTCTGTTTCTGTTCCTTGTTCTCTGAGTATCTGTGTTTCTCCATTTTATAGAAGATGGAGAGAGAAAGAGATGAGAGGTTTGTCAGACCAAGACTCGGGGTGCATGAACGGACAGGACTGTGTTTTCGTAGGCCGCTGATATAGTCATCTGCTTCCAATGTAGAGAAGAGCAGAGGGAGCCATCCATCGCTGGGCACGTGGACTCGACCTTGTTAGTCTCTCTTTTCTTTTCACAGACACTCACACACAAAGTAAGACATAGGCGAATACATGAAAACTTGTCCATGAGAATAAGCTGGATTCCAGTGATGGGTCTTTCATGCCTTCGGATGGACAGGGTCTCAGAGGAGGAACCTACACATAATGAAATTTACAGAGTTTAAACCTTTAATAAAACACAGGTTGAACTCTCCATGGAGTGCACTAGCATATGCATCGACATTCGTAGTACCTGACAAAGCTCATGGAGACGATCGTGTAGCTCTTCTTGTAGTGTGTAGCGCTACAGTAGTAAGGCCGAGTTTGTGGGCTCTCAAGAAGCATGCAATCTGATGTGTATCATAAAAAAATGCACTGTTTGGATGAATGCAGTCAGTGTGTCGCTGTAAACTTGGCTTCACTCATCTTTCAAATTACAGGTGCACACAGTCCAATGATGTAAAGAGAAATGTGCCATTAAAGAGCTATTTCTAGCCTGGTTAAAACCAGACCATTTTCACTGAGGTATGGTCTGGCAAAGCTTCATAGACAAATCCTTTCCAAAGGGGCATTGCTCAAATGCCTCTGGGTGCAATTGGATAGACCTAACACCAATCATAGCGATGAAGGAGATGACGATTGCAGATTGTGCAATGCCTTCTGATGACTATTGCCGTTGTTGTAAAAGAAATATGATAATAGCTGGTGTCCACCGCCACTCCGTCAACATTTTTGCAAAATTTAGAAAACCTAATAGCATCTCAGACCGACTGAAACATCTCGGATTGACGGTCGAACAGCAAACATCAAGCTCTGATCGTATTTGCCCCCGTTTTAAAGCATTTGTATTGCGATTAGAACGCAATTTGCTATATTTTGAAAATAAAATAATATTGATGAGTCTTTGGAAAACTGTGTCTCACAAACTTTATTCAAATTCAGTAATTTCAGATGTGTTAGAACATTTTCAGACTTGACCATAGTTACGCTAGTTACAGTCTTGTTCAAAATAATAGCAGTACAATGTGACTAACCAGAATAATCAAGGTTTTTAGTATATTTTTTATTGCTACGTGGCAAACAAGTTACCAGTAGGTTCAGTAGATTCTCAGAAAACAAATGAGACCCAGCATTCATGATATGCACGCTCTTAAGGCTGTGCAATTGGGCAATTAGTTGAAAGGGGTGTGTTCAAAAAAATAGCAGTGTCTACCTTTGACTGTACAAACTCAAAACTATTTTGTACAAACATTTTTTTTTTCTGGGATTTAGCAATCCTGTGAATCACTAAACTAATATTTAGTTGTATGACCACAGTTTTTTAAAACTGCTTGACATCTGTGTGGCATGGAGTCAACCAACTTGTGGCACCTCTCAGCTGTTATTCCACTCCATGATTCTTTAACAACATTCCACAACTCATTCACATTTCTTGGTTTTGCTTCAGAAACAGCATTTTTGATATCACCCCACAAGTTCTCAATTGGATAAAGGTCTGGAGATTGGGCTGGCCACTCCATAACATTAATTTTGTTGGTTTGGAACCAAGACTTTGCCTGTTTACTAGTGTGTTTTGGGTCATTGTCTTGTTGAAACAACCGTTTCAAGGGCATGTCCTCTTCAGCATAGGGCAACATGACCTCTTCAAGTATTTTAACATATGCAAACTGATCCATGATCCCTGGTATGCGATAAATAGGCCCAACACCATAGTAGGAGAAACATGCCCATATCATGATGCTTGCACCTCCATGCTTCACTGTCTTCACTGTGTACTGTGGCTTGAATTCAGAGTTTGGGGGTCGTCTCACAAACTGCCTGTGGCCCTTGGACCCAAAAAGAACAATTTTACTCTCATCAGTCCACAAAATGTTCCTCCATTTCTCTTTAGGCCAGTTGATGTGTTCTTTGGCAAATTGTAACCTCTTCTGCACATGCCTTTTTTTTAACAGAGGGACTTTGCGGGGGATTCTTGAAAATAGATTAGCTTCACACAGACGTCTTCTAACTGTCACAGTACTTACAGGTAACTCCAGACTGTCTTTGATCATCCTGGAGGTGATCATTGGCTGAGCCTTTGCCATTCTGGTTATTCTTCTATCCATTTTGATGGTTGTCTTCCATTTTCTTCCACGTCTCTCTGGTTTTGCTCTCCATTTTAAGGCATTGGAGATAATTTTAGCTGAACAGCCTATCATTTTTTGCACCTCTTTATGGGTTTTCCCCTCTCTAATCAACTTTTTAATCAAAGTACGCTGTTCTTCTGAACAATGTCTTGAACGACCCATTTCCCTTAGCTTTCAAATGCATGTTCAACAAGTGTTGGCTTCATCCTTAAATAGGGGCCACCTGATTCACACCTGTTTCTTCACAAAATTGATGACCTCAGTGATTGAATGCCACACTGCTATTTTTTTGAACACACCCCTTTCAACTAATTCAACTAATTGCCCAATTGCACAGCCTTAAGAGCGTGCATATCATGAATGCTGGGTCTCATTTGTTTTCTGAGAATCTACTGAACCTACTGGTAACTTGCAGGCCATGCAGAGCTGCTGTGTGGCGTTCAGGCGGGTGTAGACTGTACAAATTCGGACACTCGGGAGGTCTTGACGCGTATTGCAGACGCTATGAGTCAGTTAATTTGATCATCGCATCAAATTAGCTAGTCCACGACACGACTGTACTGCACGGCGAGCGGTGGCGATCACACGAGCTTTCGCGTTAAACACAGAGACCGGAGCTTTCAATGTTGCTGATGGCGTCAGATACATAAAATAACGAAAAAATATGTGTGCAAATGATTTGTTGAAAATCAGAGAACAGAAGCCATTTCTTTCAACCGAAACAACCAGAGGGAGAGAGACGGCGCGCCATGCGAATGTGAGAGAGATAGAAAGAGAGAGAGAGAGAGTGTGTGTGTGTGTGTGTGTGTGTGTGTGTGTGTGTGTGTGTGTGTGTGTGTGTGTGTGTGTGTGTGTGTGTGTGTGTGTGTGTGTGTGTGTGCTTGTTTTTGTGACATATCAGGACAAAAATGTGTATAATAACATGTGTATGACACAGGTATTACACAAAATGGTGACATATCAGGACATTACCCCATGTCCCCACTTTTCAAAATGCTTATAAATCATACAGGATGAGTTTTTTTGAAAAAGTAAAAATGCAGAATGTTTCCTGTGATGGGTAGGTTTAGGGATAGGGGCAGTGTAAGGGGATAGACAATACGGTTTGTACAGTATAAAACCCATTACGCCTATGGAATGTCCCCACAATTCACAAAAACAAACATGTGTGTGTGTGTGTGTGTGTGTAGGGTTGCAGCCACTGAGCTATAGCCTAATAATACTGATACATACATAGATTGAGTCTATGTGACATGGTTGTGCATGATTTGACAAGAGGGGACAGCCATACGCTGGTGAAAATTGGGCCGACTCCCCACATTTTTTAAACATGATTAAAAATGGTTGTTAGGTCGAGAGGTGCTCCAGGTGCTCGGCTTGTTTTGCATTTTCTCTCACAAGGTACGAGACACGACCATACAAGCATCCACAATGTCCACGCGATTTCTCCCGAGAGAAAAAAAACGTCTGCGAGTTCGTGTGACAGCAAAAATTGCACCATGTACGCCCGCCTGCCGTAGCGCATGATCACACTCCCCATCCTCCTCATCAAAGTAGCCGGTGTAACCAACATCTGCTAGCTGAGTGTTGTTCTTTCCCTGGGTTTTAACAAAAAGGAAAAGTTTAAATCGCTTAAAACATACGCAATAGCTGAATCAAACGAGTGATGTTCAGCGGCGGCATCCATCTTTGTAATGTACAAAATCTGCTTCACCGTCGCTGTGCTTTCGTCATCATGTAAAAACCGCCCAAAATTTCTGATTGGTGCTGCAATTTCGACGGATTAGAAATGGGTTTGAATGAGCTCTTTGCCAGACTACTACTCACTAGAGGTCGCCTATGCAAAACAGGCATAGTTTGATGTCGGTGAGTTTGAGCACAGAATCTTGGCACCTGTAATCTTCCCCTCGCAGCCGGTGGAAAAGAATCGGGATATGACTCAGGCAGAAATCATGTTCATGGATGAGTTTATTAACGATACTGTCAACCTGGTCTCACAGAATTCCGTGAAATGAACATGGACCCCTAACTCAAAAATCTGAGGTCGTTTCACGGAATCGCCAAAAATTCTGTGATGGGTCCACTGAAGTGATGCCTATGGAAGTCAATGACAGGCAGCATCCGCGGTCCACACACGGATTCCCTGTTCCAACACCTTATATTCGTCAGTTTGATTCAGTCAATCATCTTGTATTGTATTTTTATTCAGACACATTTTGAACACTTAACTCAATCCCTTCCCTAAACCTACCCATTTGTGTATTATGAAAAAAAAAACAGGATATAACAGGCAGATACACAGATACTGCAGGCACAATTTATTCAGAAACTACAAATATTCCAAGTGTTCCGAGGCCAAACGATTGATTTGTGTGAAGAAAATCCCCAAAATCGATCAGTAACGGCGATTCCATCCGCCGAATATTAATACATTTCAAATATTGCCGCTGGAAAAAAACGTCACATCAGCTTTGACAGCTTTGGCTGTTGTATGTCTTGTGACCAATTGCGTTATTACGTCAGCTTTGATTGTAAAATGCCATTGGCGCTCGTGTGTCTCGTGACCGATGGTGTCATGCTGAAGAGTCGTTTGTATCATTTGAATACAAAATATTAATGAGTGCATGACTGCGTGTGTGGAGCGCGATCATCATTTCAACGATTAAAACATTAAGATCAACTCTGTTCTTCACACGAAGATATCGTATGACTTCAGAAGACTTGGAATGCAACATGAGTTAATACTTCTATACTGTTTTTAGTCCGTTTTTGTCTGTGACTGTAGTCTACATTTATTTGCCTGTTATGTGTTTTATATTGTTGAGTGGGTAGGTTTAGGGTAGGAGTGGAGTTAGTTGCTCCGAAATATAAAAGTAGGCTATAAATATTCATAAAATCATGTCTACTTTTACAAATACAAATAAATACATTTGTGTTGGGAATCCGTGTGTGGACCACCTGCCTGTCACTGACTTCCATAGGCATCACCTCCGTGGACCCATCACGGAATTTTCTGTGATTCCGTGAAACTACCACAGATTTTTGAGTTAAGGGTCCGTGTTCATTTCACGGAATTCTGTGAGACCAGGTTGTTACTGTAGTATGAAGCAGAAGAGGACCGAGTGTTCTGGAGCTGAGCAAGGCCGCTGGAGCGATTGTTCATAAGATGAATGCAAACAGCCTCGCAAGCTGCGGGACTTTTATTATGCCACAGTCGTCGGCGCCATTTCCACTTTTCTGGTCATGAGGTAACGCAGCTCTGTTTATGATATTAGATACATTTAAGGGTGTTTAAAATTATGTTATGACGTTACTCTGTGCGTTCGCTCAGCGCTGCTGTGACACTTGTTCAAGCGTTTCTGCAGAATAAAACCAGAAACTGAGGGTAACGCAGATATGGTTCAATTGGCAGGCGATTCCCTCACACATTCTGGTTCCTTGGTTAAAATAGCTATTTTTTCACGATTTACAAATAGTTGGAAACATTTTAGATATCATAAGTTCCCAGTGCTCATCCATTTTTTTTTTTTTTTGATAAAAAATCGTAAAACCAGAAATATTCTGAAATATTATTATGATTTAAAATAAGTTTTCTATTTTAATATATTTTGTATATAATTTGTAACTGTGATTGAATTTCTAGCAACCATTACTTCAGTTAATGTGCAAACCAAAATATTAGTTTTTTTCATACATTTTCAGTATTATTTGATAAGTTCAAAAGAACAGAATATAAAAATGTTGAATGTTTTCTGTAATGGTTACACTTAGGGTAAAGAATGTAAGGTCTGTACAGTATAAAAACCATTATGTCTATGGAGAGTCCCCATAAAACCCCAAATCCCATTTTGTCTATAACATAAATAAAAGATAAAGATAGATTTTTTTTAAAGTTTTTTTTTAATGTTTTCTATACATACAAAAACAATGTGGGGGATAAAATGGATTCTTATGCATTAACTTATTTCTAATGTTAAAGGCGTGGCTTATGACGACTATTTTCCCATTCTCTCTCTCTTCCTCCATCATTTCCTGTCCTCTCTCCTCTAAATATAAAAGTGTCTATAACAACATTGAACGGCTAAGATTTGACAGAAAGTTAGATATGTAAGGATCGAGCACAGAATGATTGCCGTTGCTCAACACACTCATCCGTAGACTCCTCATTTACCAATCAACTTTAACAAGGGTTATCGTGACAAGCCATAAAGCATATGTACATTTATTTTCATGCTTTTCTGTGTTGATGACATCATCTAAGGTTAAGAGAGCATGGCGTTGCAGGAGAAGCGTGGAGGGAGATTGAAACGTGTGGTCTTCTCTGCACCTCTCCTTTAACAAGCTCAAACTGGACTCAAGGGGGGGAACGTAAACCATCACGTCTGGATCTGGCACAGAGCAAAGAGTGATATCAAAGAGCAAGGCAAGTGCACGGGTTCTTTCTTTCTCTCTCTCTGTCAGAATACCTCGGCCATATGAGTCACATTAGAGTAATTGAGGAGCAATGGGCCCGGGCGTGAGGTGATCTCTCGCTCTTTTTTTTCTTCCTTTCACTCCCCTGTGCTGTCCCACACACTTACCATCCCACCTTTGTCTGAGTCTGGAAGTTTAACTTTCAAGACATGCTATTTGATGTTTTTACCCATTCTTTTTCATCATTCTCCTCTAGAAAAAGTCCAATCATTTTCCATCAGCCTCGTCTGAATTTTCATTTCCTTAAAAAAAAAGCTTTGTTTCTTTTGTTCACTCTTTTCTCCCCCTTGGGACACCACAAAAGTGGCTTGAACATAGAGATCAATTAGCTCCTTTTAAGTGAGATCAAAGCAACGTGGCCCCATGTCCAGGCATGAAGACCAATTAAACCGGCCCAAAAGGATGCAGGTCCCCAATGGACCGATCACCACCGGACACATGCTACAGATTTAGCAATATGCTATAAAAACGCAAAAAGTTTTAGATGTGAATCATTTTATATAAAATACAAATAGTGTTATTTTGGGGGCCAGCAACACATAACTTTCATCTGTCTATACAAAAATGGCTACACTTTAAAACATTATTTAAAAAAAAAAAAAGTAACCTGGTTGCCTTAAAATTTTGAGTTCTTTAAAATTAAAAAATTGAGTTAATACAATGAACATTTTATGAGAATTGACAACCTATTCAAATATTATTTTTAAAAAAATGTAAGCATGTTGTGCTATTTTCATGATTTATCTCATTTTTTATGTGGTTCACTTACAATAATATTTCATAGTTTCTATTTATTAAACCAATTTCCTTCAATATATTAACTCCATTTTTTTTATTATTTCAATAAACTAAAAATATTAAGCCAACCAGGTTACTCACTTTTTTAAGTTAAACCAACAATATTTTTACAGTGTATTTTTGTGTGTGTATTTTGTTTAATATAAAAATGTAATAAACAATAAAACATTTAGTATACTTCTTATTTATAATAGGCATTATTATTATGTTATTTTAAAAAAAGTAAGTAACCTGGTTGCCATAAAATTTTGAGTTTATTGAAATTAAAAATTTGAGTTGATACAATGAAGGAAATTTGTTTAATAAATAGAAACTCAACATATTTTTGTATCTGAACAACATAAAAAAAATTATAAATCATGAAAATAGCACAATTTGGCTGCGTCATCACAAATAAAACACACAATTACCCAATATGCTTACAAAATCTTTTAATAATATTTTAATAAAGGTAGTCGAATCTCAAAAAAGTTTCATTGTATTAACTCAAAATTTTAATTTCAATGAACTCAAAATTTTAAGGCAACCAGGTAACTTTTTTTCGAAATAATTTTTTACAGTGTAGGCTACATAAACTGGGGCGGCAGTGGCTCAGTGGTTTATGTAGATTGTCTACAAACCGAAAGGTTGGAGGTTCAATCCCCGGTTCCACCTGACCAAGCGTCGAAGTGTCCATGAGCAAGACACCTAACCCCAGCTGCTCCTGACGAGCTGGATGGTGCCTTACATGGCAGACACCACCGTCGGTGTATGAATGGGTGAATGTCAAGCAAAATGTAATGCGCTTTGGATGGCCATAGGGTCTGTTAAAAGCGCTGTATAAATACAGTCCATTTATCATTTATATGTCTTTAGAGTTAGGATTGGGGTTGGTTTGGATGTCTGTGTTACAGTGTAATTATACATTTAAGTAACTGAGTAATGCATAATTTATTGTTACCTTTTTAATAATCAGTGTTGGGTGTAATACATAATAAATTACTGTAATTATTTTTCCCTTAAAAAAGTAAAGTAAGGGAGTATTCTTAATTTGGTCAAACTTTAGATTTAGGGTCTGATTCTCACTATTAACTATACTAACTATGACTTTGCCACCATAAACTCATAATTACTGCTTATTAATATTTAATAAGGTAGTTGTTAAGTTTAGGTATTGGTAGGATTAAGGATATGGTCATGCAGAATATGTATATAATACATGTAATATGTAATAAACAGCCAATATCATAGTAATATGCATGCTAATAAGCAATAGTGAGGATTGGACCCTAAAGTGTTACTAAACTAAACCCTTCATTTTTCTGTAATTTAATTACAGTTACTTCTGATATAGTTGCATTAAATACTGCACAGGCTATTGAACAATTCTGCATAAAATAATGGGGTTTAGCATCAAAAATTAAACATTTAATGTTAAAATGTATGTTTGTTTGTTTTTAATGTAACCTTTTAAATACGGTTACACTGTATTTTAAGATGTTTGTGTTACAGTGTAATTATACATTTAAGTATTGAGTAATTATAATTAGCAATATGTACTTACTATGGTTAGGGTTAGTTGCGTGTAATTATGCACAATTTACAGTAATTACTATATTACATGTAACGTGTGACAAAATTTACCTTAAATACTTTGGTCAGTTCAAGTCAAATTCATGCTATTTTATGGTATTTATCTGAAAGAATTAAGATCAGTTTAATGTCTATTTTATTGTATTGTTCAACTGGTCGAGGTTGATAAGGGATTTAGAGAGTAATTAGTATATAATGCAATAATTGGTATGTAATTACACTGTTGAAGATGTAATTATCAGCTAGTTAACCAGTTACTTTTTTTGAGTAACTTAGCCAACACTGATAGTAACTACATGTAATGTGTAACAAGTGTTACCAAATGTCATTTTAAATCCGTCCACATCTAAATATAGACTATTGAATTTGAATGTTCTTAACCTGAAATTCAATGTAAATAATGCTATTATATTAATATATTATGTAAAATTATATTATATTAATTTAGCTCTTTTAGAATAAAAACTTTGGGTAAAATATTTGTATATTATTTCAGGTAAATAATTTATAATGATTATATTATCGAATTATGATATGCCAATGCGAGGCAATAATAGAGAGAAACAAAGTGTCAGAACAGGAGTGAGGGAGCGTGAGAGTGGAGTCGGAAGAGGAAACATCGAGTCTCAGTCCACAGACAGGTGCAGTGACCCTGTCCACCTCTGGAGGTGCCACTTGCATTTTATGGGACATTTATGGTAGACCAGCGCTTTTTACCATGGCCACCTGGATGCAATAAGTGCGCAGCTTCTGAGCCTGCTTGTAGGAAACTCTCAGGGGCTCCCGGGGGAGGCCGGCCCTGTTAAGATGTTTATGATTCAAAAAGTGGTCCAGGGGGAAAACACTGACAACTACAGAGAGGGATTTTGTAGAGGGAGCTTGTTTTCTTGTTACTCCCAACACTCCCCCAGAGAGCTGTTTTCCTCCTCTGTAAACCCACACGGAGAACGGGGCTGATTTACATGTTTTGTAAACTGTCCCTAATTATGTTTGGTTAAAGGTTCAAGCTCATTTGATGACCGGTCAGTTGGGTTTAGGTTTAATTCCGTATATGTGAATCATATTTGTGAGATTCGTTCAGAAGAAACGAATCAGCTAAATGCCATTAAATGTTTGTGAATGAAAGTGCAGCGGGTCAAAGCCCCTTGTGTCCAGATCCAGGTGGGGGTGCTCTAATAACTTCATTAGTATTGACATACTTCCTGTTCATTGATATATAGGTCTGTGGTCAGGCCTTGTAGCTCAAATCATAAATTTAATGGCAAAGGCAATTATTATCTTTTAAATTACATAATAATTTTGCACTGAAATAAATAGACCATATCTATCTATCTATCTATCTATCTATCTATCTATCTATCTATCTATCTATCTATCTATCTATCTATCTATCTATCTATCTATCTATCTATCTATCTATCTATCTATCTATCTATTGTGTGTAAATGTGTGTGTGTGTGTGTGTGTGTGTGTGTGTGTGTGTGTGTGTGTGTGTGTGTGTGTGTGTGTGTGTGTGTGTGTGTGTGTGTGTGTGTGTGTGTGTGTGTGTGTGTGTGTGTGTGTGTGTGTGTGTGTGTGTGTGTGTGTGTGTGTGTATATATATATATATAGTTTTGGTGTATATTTGAGATTTAATATACTGTTAAAATACAATATTAAACATGATAAATTAAATGGTGATAATAATAATAATAATAATAATAATAATAATAATAATAATAATAATAATAATAATAATAATAATAATAATAATAATAATGTGAAAATAACATTTTGAGGATAATTATTCTTATATTGCTCCACGTGTAATCTTATAAACTGTTCAAATTACATAAACTAAACTACTGAATTTCAATATTTGTAAACTGAAATTGAATTGAAATATCATTATTATTATATATACTATTGTAATATATTATAATCATTTAGCTTTGTCAGAATCAAGAATTTTTATTTGGGTACGGTTATATATTATAATAGTATATGTTTGATATAATAATAATAATAATAATAATAATAATAAATATTAAATTATTTTAAATAAATAAATAAATAAATAAATAAATAAATAAATAAATAAATAAATAAATAAATAAATAAATAAATAAATAAATAAATAAATAAATAAATAAATACAGGTTGATTGGGACCATTTTTGATTGGGACTCATCCAGCCTGTATTATTATATTATATATAATATATTTCTTTGTTAGCCAAAGTCTTGATTGTGACAGAGCTATACTATTTTAAAAAGGTAATTAGACACCTGGTAACTACATAAGACTGAGAAGTTCTCAGCTCTAATGCCGCAGGTCTGTTCTTTTCTAGGCTGTAACCCATCTTCCACGCTGACCTTTGATGAGGGAGACCACAGCAATAAATCCTGTGCAGAATCCACTCACACCTTCATGTTTCAGCCGGTAACTACATTTGACCATTCAGAGGGTTCAAAACTGCAGGCCTTAATAGCCGAGCAGATGGACCAGTAAATGATGGCCAAGACACGGCTACAAATCTGAAGAGTTTAAGTGCTCATGAGATAAAACATAGCTGGCTGGAAAGGGTTTTTCTGCCCTTACGCTTTTGATTTGAAGTTAAATTTGGAATGCTATTATTTGCTTAAATGTATGCTTATTTGCATTATGCATTCCACATATATTAGTATAAGTATTTTAAAATTCATATTACATTAGGAAGTCTTATAGTCCTCTTTGTCTTGGCCTTCATTTTTGATTTCATCTGAATTTAAATATGTTTTCTGTAAAAAAAAAAAAAATGTTTTGTTGTTGTTGCTGTTGTTACAACATAAAACAGAGATCAACAGCTCTGCTCCAGGTCATTATTTCTCCATGATCTTAAGCACACGGGGAAAAGGATCAGTGCTTGGACCGGTTTCAGTGCTCTGAAAGTCTCCCGGGATGCATGGAGACCCCCGGGTCAGCACATGCAGGGAGCTTTGAATGTGTTGATAGAGATGAGGGGGTGCTGGATAGATTCGAAATGCTAGCTTGTGACAGACGCTGCACAGATCTTCATCTCCAGATCCAGCCAGCTGAGGAACATCTGGAGGGATCTCCACTCAGAAGCAGACCTTCAGAGCCGCGTTCTGAGTTGCATTAATGGCACGGCAATAGCCAATGCGGTCTATGAATTTGTCACAATTATATAATAATGATAGTGTGTCAAATCGATTAATCACAATTAATTGCATCTAACATAGGAGTATGTAAATATACGTGTGTGTGTGGGGGGGGGGGGGATATTTTTGTGACATATGAGGACACAAATGTGTATAATGAGATAGGTACAAGAAGAGGGTGACTTATGAGGACATTCGCCATGTCCTCACTTTTCAAAACGCTTATAAATCATACAGGATGAGGTTTTTTAGAAAGTAAAAATGCAGAATGTTTCCTGGGATGGGTAGGTTTAGGGGCAGGGGCAGTGTAAGGGGATAGAAAATACAGTTTGTACGGTATAAAGACCATTACACCTATGGAAAGTCCCCATCTGTCACAAAAACAAACATATGTAAAAGAAATAAAAATATATCAATTATCAATAAAAAATAAAATCAATTAATCATGATTATTCACATCTGTCATAAAAGTTTGTATATATATATACAAACTTATGACAGATGTGATTAATCATGATTAATTGATTTTGAAAGCATTACATAATAAGATTTGTTTGTTATTATTATTAATATTATTATTGTAAAAAGAAAGAGAAGACGAAGAATTACTATTTCATATTTCAAATTAGGAATGTAGATGTCCTGAGGTATTACATAAAATGTTACATTTAAAACTTTTTTGCATTTTGCTTTTTTGTATTGTTATGCATAGAGTTTTAATAACCTCATGTTCATTGACAGACTACATGGGAAGTTAGTATTTTTAAATCAATTTGTCAGACCACAAGACTAAAATCTAAAATAAGCTATTTATCAAAAAGCAGTAAAAACTCAAATCTAAAAAATGTATTTTAAAAAAATTCACCATCCACGGTATGTAAAGTAAGATAATAATAACATATAATAATAATAATAATAATAATAATAATAATAATAATAATAATAATAATAATAATAATAATAATAATAATAATAATAATGGTAAATATATGGGTAGATATACCCATTTAAATTAATTGGGTATGCCAACTAGTATTCTTATTCTTATTCTTATTTTTATTCTTATTCTTATTCTTATTCTTATTCTTATTCTTATTTTTATTCTTATTCTTATTCTTATTCTTATTCTTATTCTTATTCTTATTCTTATTCTTATTCTTATTCTTATTCTTATTCTTATTCTGATCTGTGTAAGAGTTGTAACAACTCTAGGTTGAAAATAAAAGCGAGACACTAAAGGGCTTTCATTCATCAAAGCACCTGAAATTTGACTTGAAGTCTTGATGTGAGACATTAAGCCATTACCCTGATCCCTACGTTTGCCCTTTAATCTTCACGGCACACTGTTGCTTTGCCATAATTACAAACCAGTGACAAATTTTCAGACATCAGCTCCCCTCAGTGTAGCGACTCTAAATCTATTTAGAACATCTCAGTTTTAAGGCCGCGAAAGACTGGTTACACACATTTCATTTCAAGAGCTCAGACTGAAGTTATTCCTCCCACAAAAGAGAAACAGGGGATGTATGTTGTAAATGGCACGTATCCTAAAATCAGACTCGGAGCCGCCACTGAGCCTGCTTTGCCATGGGATAAATAAATCAGTCTGGAGAAGAACCGAATGAACAAGACAACCATCTGCTGAAAAGCATCATAAATCTCCTCTGGTTTGGGAAACGTTACCATCCCTTCAGTTGCTCTAAGGATCCGCGAGCCTCACAGAAGTCTTAACAGCACTCTTTTCCATAACAACAATGCAAATGCTGATAGATTGTGTTATCATGATTATGAGTGCATTACCATTCCCTCTCTGCTATAAAGGATTAGTTGTCGCTTGGGATGTGTGCTGGTATTTCTTTAGCATTAAAGGGATACAAATGTGCCAAAATCTGCAAGCATTTTCTTGAGACATTTTCCAGATTCAATGGAGAAATCAAACACATCTTCTCTGAACACAGTGCCTTTGTTAGCTTTACCTAAAGTAGTCTGTTTCATCTTAAGCTAACTTTGATCTGCGTCAGATCCTGACCTTTGATAAGAGCACTCTTATGAAGGGAAATTTGTTTGGCTCAAACCTTTTTCTATATTCCAATATAGTATGGAGTGTGTCGTTTATAAGTGTTACCTCATCATTTTTATCGTTTACGCTCCTTGTGCACTTGTTCATCACCTTTAAAGGCATTGTCCTGAATTGTACAGTATATTTTAGACTGTTAGAATGAAAATGTGTTAACTTTATTTAAAGTTCTTGTAAATGTAGCTGCAATGAACTCTTGCTTAGTCTTTGTCTTAACAGAGACTATTACTAGTCAGTTTAGCTTTATTTGAGATGATTATTATTGTATTTCATCATTTTCATTTCCATTTTTTACCATTGTCTCTATCTAACTTTAAAGTAACATATATGTTTTCATTTAAATGTAAATTATATGGCATATGTTTTATCTATCTATCTATCTATCTATCTATCTATCTATCTATCTATCTATCTATCTATCTATCTATCTATCTATCTATCTATCTATCTATCTATCTATCTATCTATCTATCTATCTATCTATCTCTTTGTGTATATTTAATTTAATTTAAAATAAAACATGACGATAAATAATAATAATAATAATAATAATGTGAAAAGAATATTATGTGGATGACAATTATTTTTATGTTGCTTCACGTGTAAATCATGAATACTATTGAATTTGAAAGTTCATAAACGGAAATTCAATTGAAATATATAATATGCAATAATATGTTATAAAAGTATAGCTTTAGGTCATGACTTTGGGAAACCGATGTTATATAGTATACATCTCATAATAATTATGTAAAGTTATTTTTATTATTATTATTATTATTATTATTATTATTATTATTATTATTAAAATTATTATTATTATTATTATTATTATTATTATTATTATTATTATTATTATTATTATTATTATTATTATTATATTTCAGATCAATACTTAGGGTTGATTTCAGGTTGATTGGGACACTTTTTTCCCAGTCAGTCATCTCAGTGACTCAGTGCCTGAATTCACCCTATATTACTAAATTGTTGTACAATAAATACAACTCAAATGTATATAATACAATGTAATATATAAACAATATATAACATATGTTACCCAAAGTCTTGATTCTGAGAGAGCTACTCTATTAGACACCTGCTAACTACATAAGATGGAGAACTTGATTATTTCTATCCATCTCTTTTCCTAAAAAAAAAAAAAAAAAAAAAAAAAAACGTGTTTAAAGCAATGAGTCACAGCATGTGATTAATTCCTCTATTTTTGGGAGCAGTATTAGATAACTGATTGTGCAAAAAAATAAAAGATGAAAATAAATACTTTGCAAACTCTGATGTAGACAACCACGTGACTATCAACACCATTACGGCAACTTACAGCAGTACATTAAACATGTTTAGTGCCGTGAATAATACATCTAAACTAGACAGCTAAAAAAAAGAAATAAAACATGTTTCATCACGAGTAGGCTACGTCAGTGAAAATGAAGAAGTAAAAAGTTGTTAGGCCACTGGAGGGCGATATTGACCCTCTATATATATATATCACTGAGAATTGAGACAGCAGCTCCTTCAAGACTAAACTGTGCTACTGAACTGCCTCGGTCCTGAAGAAGTAATAACACTAGATAAGTCATTCATCAATATTAATGCGCTTAATCCAAATTAGTAGTCAGTGTAAATTCAAAACCTGAAATATAGAAACATATTTTAATCAAAGTTTCATAACGAAAAGTATCCTGCATTAAAGTAGCTACACCATCTGTTAATCAAAGGCTGTGCAATGTAATTTGTTTGTTAATATCATTGTATTTATTTATTTATTGTTTAATAAATAATCTTACACAAGAAGTCGTGTGGTTGTATAACGAATCTTTCTGAAAAAAAAAATAACTTTGTACGGAAGACGCTATATTAAATGACTTTAAGTTATAGCCTACTAAGTTAGTTATTACATGCTCCGAATGTCTTGTTAAACGATTCATTCTTTTTTCGTTCTTATTCAG
This sequence comes from Pseudorasbora parva, assembly GCF_024679245.1. Classification (NCBI taxonomy): domain Eukaryota; kingdom Metazoa; phylum Chordata; class Actinopteri; order Cypriniformes; family Gobionidae; genus Pseudorasbora; species Pseudorasbora parva. The sequence continues at coordinate 22,462,167 of NC_090184.1, forward strand.
TGGCTTTTGTAACGCATATTTTCAAAAAAAAGTAAAAATAAGTAAAAATAAAGTTGCCTTTTAGATCTTGTGTTGAAGTTTGTGAAAAGTGAAAAGGTTCATTATAGCAAACAGTCATTAAAAGATCAAAGTGGAACTAAACATGAAAGTTCACTGCCACGTACAATTTACTGTATGCGTCTGCTTCTCACTGTCATTAGGGTCGGCTTCCTTTTTCAGGATTTGTTAAGATAAGTGAAGGATTAACCCGAATGCTCCAAACAGCTCCAAGGTTTACCCGATACGAAACACCGACATCTTTGTTTTGTTTTTTTGTGTTTTTTGTTTTAATAGACAGCGCTCTTGAGGTGAAGTCGCCTGAGTGAGACTTAAATGGAAATATTGTTTAAAGGAAATATTGGGAGATTAAAACCAGACATAAATAAAAGAAAAAGTATAATTTTCACTTTAAGACATAATTTGCTAGCAAATGCCACAGATTCGGTAAGATAGTAGCCTACACTGTAGACGTTTTTTGTGTAGCACAAAAAGTGCTAGTTTATATATATATATATATATATATATATATATATATATATATATATATATATATATATATATATATATATATATATATATATATTATTTGTACTTCTATATGTAAGTTTGACGATTTATTATTATTATTATTATTATTATTATTATTGTTGTTGTTGTTGTTGTTGTTGTTATTATTTTCCATCGCGTAAGTAAGGAAAGCTGTCCAGAAGGTAGTCCAATATATATTCTTTTACATGCATTTTGCAAAAACAAATGTCGATTGATAGACCTACTATAATTAGGAATAATACAAATATATACATATACATATACATATATATATATATATATATATATATATATATATATATATATATATATATATATCGATGACGTTATTTCGTTGCGATTAAAAGCAAAGTATGCATCGTCAGACAGTGATACTCTCAGAGCGCGTCTTAACTGTGAATAGGACACCGCCATCATATGAGCTCCAGTCTAAAGTGTTTCTGGTTTGAACAGACTCCATACTTCCCTTCATTTACAGTCATAATTAACACGAGTTTTGTGCACATTTCTATTTAGTATACAAAGTATTATTAGTATTAGTATGGCTATTAGCCTATTATTGTTGTTTCTGCTGTTTCTGCTGATGTCAGAATTGTATTTATTTTGTCGTTGCTTTTGATTTTGTTTGCATTATGACCATTTATTATTTATTGTAAAGCAAGTTAAATTGTATAACAAGTTAAACTGAACGAAGTTAATAAATGTAAACTCGCCGTTAATTCAATACCTCGCATTATATAGGCCTAAGGGAAACTTCCCCTCAGGAAACGAATTATTGGTTTAATTTATTTCTATTTTAATTTATTTATTTTGAAATGAAAACGCACTTAACAAAATACCCTTCACCTATTTTATATTTTCGTTTTCTGAGCGTACTTTTTTTTTATTTTATTTTTTTATTTATTTTTTTAGTTAACTTGGATAGAGAAAGAGAGACTCCGTCGCGAGGTTTTATCCGGTTTCTATACTGGATAAACATAGTGGGATAACACATTATTGCGACCGGACAGACATATAATAATCAATATTAAATATTTGCATTTTTCATTAGGCCTATTTGTTTCTTTATAAACGAGCAGTATAAGTCATCCCGATGCATGTTGCGTTGGTCTTACCTTGTGGTCGAATTATCCGAGTTGTTTAACTAAAACAGTGTAGCAAAGCTTTATTGAGTTTAGATTGGCTTTTTCACCCTCTCTCTCACTCACTCACTGCGGCGCACGTGCCACACACCTGCTGCTCAGAGAGGGAGGGGTGTCTGAGAGAAAACAATTAAAGAGAGTTTCTCAAGCAACATTGCATAAATCACATGTATTTGCGTTCCTTGCTTTGGGCCTCCTTGTCAAAATTCTTCAGAGACCAAAGTTCAGGACCCATCTCGTGCGTTCACTAAAAGCCTTTCAACTTTTGTGGGCACAACATTCGGGCCTTTGCGCCACCAGTGACGGAAGTCGAACGACTTTTAAGGGACTCTAAACATGTAAGGCGTTCGCTCTGATTGCCTTTCATGCTTGTCCAATGAGATCCGTCTTTATGAAACACTTCGTAAACCAGAGTTCCAAACAAAAGGCCAAGTCCCTAAAACACACAAGTCACGCCACCAGCATATTGCTGACGGCCTTGGACGCAGTTCATTCCTCTCTGTAGCAATTACTTTCTTCACAGCACATCCCTGCTGGGAACAAAAATCTTAACCAAGCCTAAGCTAGTTTCCTGGACTTAGCTGGTTCGCAAGCTGATTTTTAATAGACATGTATTGTGTTAAAACTAGAGATAGTGCATCAAACATGTTTGTGTAGGCCCTATATTAATCATGTAGGCCTATATTAATTGCTCTTAATCCAGACATCTTTATACAATCGTTTTCCTAATAATTAGCTAGTATAAATTGGATTTTCTCAACAATTTCTCAGCAATCTGTTAATACGCCGTTCCTCTGCAGATCATTATTGAAACGCAAGGGGGAGCCTTGCACAAATCTTGCTTAGGCATAAGAACGAGCCTCGGGCTCTAGCTCCGCTACAATGGATGTGCAGTGAACCTCAATCAAGGTAAATGATCCATCAATCTTTTCTAATGATGGTGAGTCACAAGGTTTTTTTAACATTACATTTGGAAATAGTGCCTCTTTGTTTTTGTTGTTTTTGTTATTTTTTATTAAATATGCACGTAATGTTTTTTATGTCTTGGAGTTAGAACTATATCTGCAAGAAGGATGCAGCATCACCCACAAGTGACCATTTTCGAATTTCTTTCGACACTGCAGAATAGCGAATTACATTATTCTGAAACATGAAATGTTGGATTTTATTTATTTATTTATTTATTTATTTATTTATTTATTTATTTATTTATTTATTTATTTATGTTTGCTGCTGGTCATGCGATCTCAATATGGCAGCAACAATGGAAGGCGACCTGCCCGATGGAGAATAATGAAATCTTCCTCTTTAAACATTTACAGAAAATGATTCGTTTATTTATGGGAAAAAGTTATTTGTTTTACAGTATATAGCCTACATCTATAACAACACCAATTTGCATTAAATAAAATTTGCCTATTTTTTGTTATAAGCTATTATTGCTGTCATTATTATTATTATATAAAATAATAGTAATAACAACAATAACATTTTATTATTTATACGAATATAAATATATATATATATATATATATATATATATATATATATATATATATATATATATATATATATATATATATATATATATATATAAATATATATATAGTAATAACAACAATAACATTTTATTATTTATACGAATATAAATATATATATATATATATATATATATATATATATATATATATATATATATATATATATATATATATAAATATATATATAGTAATAACAACAATAACATTTTATTATTTATACGAATATAAATATATATATATATATATATATATATATATATATATATATATATATATATATATATATATATATATATATATAAATATATATATATATATATATATATATATATATATATATATATATATATATATATATATATATATATATATATATATATATATAGTTTTTATTTATGTTTAAGCTTTAATTGGTCACTAGTAGTTGTTGGTTTACTGTCCACCTTCCTGCTAATGACTATATCTCAATTGTTTCCCTTAAATCTCTGCCCACAATTGATCACTGTTATTATCTACATGTACAGTTCGTCCTTTAACTCTCCTACTGTCTTTACATTGAGTCGCCCATATTCCTATTTGATCGCTGACCGGTAGCCTTGCTGACCATCACACGCACACGCTGCAGTGTAATGACGAAAGTAGCCTACTAAAAATACATAATCAGTCGAGTTCGACCGAGAATTAACCGTTTAGGAGGCTGTAGGCCTAATGAACTGGCCGCCGTGGCCTATGGTTTTCTGAGTGTCAACTAAAGACATTTCTTTTTAAAGGTGTTGGGCTGGTGGGGGTTACTCTATAATGAAGGGTCGTCATAGGTATCTCACTTGGCGACTGCTTGAAGTCTCCTAAATGGCTCGGAGGTACGGAATCCCGGGAGTGAGGCGGTAACAGGGGAGCGTGACGAATTGCGTATAGCGCGAGGAGTTAAGCGCGTGCATTCCTCTCTCTCTCTCTCTCTCTCTCTCTCTCTCTCTCTCTCTCTCTCTCTCTCTCTCTCTCTCTCTCTCTCTCTCTCTCTCTCTCTCTCTCTCTCTCTCTCTCTCTCTCTCTCTCTCAGTGTAACTCCCATGCTTGAGTACGCGACTTGAGGCGTTGAAGGCAAATCGTTGTTTTTATTTATATTAAAAACTGACGTTTCACAGTGGCCAAATCCCATGATATTGTATGAAATATGCAATGAGCTAAAGTCATGTTTCTTTCTTATTTTGACGAATTTTGAACATTTTAAACAGAGGCTTTCTATAATTTAAGAGTTGCTTTTTCTCTCTCCAAATAAATAGAGAGAACGGGAACTTGACTGTGTAGTTAATCTCAGCAACGACCGAGGACACGTGCAATTAATAAAGAGCTGAAGATGAAAGGCGCAACCATTAGTGGCTCTCAACCGAAATATCCAGCGCTGGGATCCCAACAATTGCTCTCAATAGGTAGTCAATGTATATCATTGGTAGTCATGGCTATCGTTAGCCTGTCTCAAACATTTGTGAAGCAGTGGGTTGCCGTAAATACAGCGGATTTATTGTTTTCCCTCATGATCAAAACGGTGAGCAAAAAAAAAAAAAAAAAAAAAAAATCCTTACAATAGCGCTATAAATTATGCTGTGCAAATATATTTTTCATTTAGTTAAACGATTCTTCGTTGTTTTTAATAAGAACGAAATGTCTAATAGTTTCTGGAATTTACTCCCCTAAATAAATTGCCACGGTAACAGAATAATCAAATTACAAAGAAGCTACACATTTTAATAATGTATAAAAGATTCATCACTTATCTGCTGCATCATTTCATTTGTTCAGATGCGTCCTCTTTTTATTGGTTTATTGGTTTTTGGATGAGAATAGATCGAACCAAAGCGGTCCCGCCGGAACAAAACCACAAAGCGCACTAAATAAAATTAGCTCGATTTTTATCTTTTCTGTTTAATCGGTAGTATTATTACTCTATCCCAGCCATCCAATGTAGGACTGACTGCGCGAGGGTTTGCATTTGAATTCATCTGACTCTGTCATCCGCTGTCTGTGGTTATCGGCCCTGATCTCCAGGTGCATCGTAGACGAGGGTCAGAAGGTTCGAGGCTTCATAATGGACACAAAAGCACAAAGCATGCGGACCGGGCAGGCGTGATGCTCCGCTACCTGATATCAAAGCCAGCAGCCTCTGCATGAGAGGAGGAGAGGGCCTCGGAGCAGCCGGAGGAAAACCAAAGAGTAGCATGCGCTTTAAGGGCTATTTACGGCAACAACAATAACAGTCACATTTTACATTACAATTACGCATGGTACAAATTTGCCGTTATTGTGATTAATTACAAAAGAAATGAGGCGTAATTGCAAACAGATCCAGCTTAATTACAAATGACATGTTTTCATCTGTATTCCTCCTATCACTTTTAAACATTAACTACATCTGCTACTCACACTACTAAAAATGAACACTAAAAATAGCTTTTTAACTATTACACTGTTAACAGATAAAATAGATGTGCTCTTTTTTCTTTTCTTTTTCTTTTTTTTTTGCGTCGAAATTTCCATAAATTGGCATAAGTTGTTCATTAATATGCAAAAAATATTGTCCCCAAATGTGAAATACTCGCGAATTTTATGTGTCTATACTGTTTAAAAATACAATTTAAGTGCTCAAAATGCAAAATGTCTACAGTATGTGGGGCAAAGTCCATATTTGAAGTGAAAAAAATACATGTAAATTCATGTACATTTTCAATATGGTCAATATGAGTCAATATGGGCTATTTATTAAAAAATAACACACACACACACACACACACACACACACACACACACACACACACACACACACACACACACACACACACACACATATATATATATATATATATATATATATATATATATATATATATATATATATATATATATATAATTTAAATGAATAGACCATATTGACTCATATTGACCATATTGAAAATGAATTTTTTGTCAAATTATTCTTTCTTTCTTTCTTTCTTTCTTTCTTTCTTTCTTTCTTTCTTTCTTTCTTTCTTTCTTTCTTTCTTTCTTTCTTTAGGCCAAGCTTTTGTCTGAATTAGACTGTGTTTTCGGACTCGTCTGTTTCACCACAATTTTCCTAACTAACGTTGTTTACCATCCTTGTGCGCCTCTAGTTTGGGAGGCAATGCGATTTTGAAGGCGGAACGCATTTAGTTCCACTCGGCAGAGCGCACGAACACTGGCGCACCAATCGCATCCCTATGTCAGTCAATAGTCTGCAAAGTGACGCGACCAAAGGGGAGGGTGCTTTCTCTCAAGCCTATCTCAGTTTTGAGATTTCTCAAGCTGCAGGGAGCCGAATGGCGCACTAATTTAAGAGTTAACGTTTAGACATCTCCTTTCTATTTTCCTGGATTTTATACTAATTTCCTGAAAACTTCTGCGGTTCGAGACGACTTGTGCACGGCGTAGGAAAGGGAGGATCTTCCCTTGCAGCTCGTGATAGCACAGCCGGGATACAAACTTTGCGCTTCGTGCAGAAAACGTCTAGACTGACTCGGCCTTTAATTAACAGGTGATTTAGTGCGTGTTTTAAGTTTTATAGTTATGTCTTGTTGTGCTTCTATATCGAGGTTTGATCCAGAGCATATAGTAATCTTGCAAGTGCCAGTTGCAATGAAAAGTTTTCCTGTGCTGGCCATCTTAGAGTGAGATTTCTGTAATATCAACTGATGTTGTGTGCTAGTTTTGGGGATTTAAAGCGTGGACAACTCTGACAAATGTGTTGTTATGGATATTACAACAGGTCCCGGGTTACTAGGACGGAGTTTCCTTGCAGGTAACAGTGGGAATATTTAAAGATGTTGGACGGTATAAAAATCGAAGACCATCCACTGCGGTCGGGACAAGCTACGCTTGGAGTTATGCTGGGTAAGTGTTTAAGTCTTCAGTAGCCTATATTTTCGGGGAACATGAAAAGATCATTTCTGAGAATTTGCTGTTTTTTTATCAAGATGTTCGAAAGAACTACAGCTGGAACTCTGGCAGGCGGCTGGGATGCATCTTCCTCATGTGTCATGCATTTTACCGGCCGGCCGCATATCTGTGGAATAATCAAAGTTATTTCCCAGAGAAAATAACCCCAATACACAACTGATGGATCAAACCATTTATCTTCATTTTTATGCGCAATGTAACGTATTTATTTCGATGCTCCAATACTGTTATTTTCATGATATATCAAGCGGTTACTTATTTCTCATTTACAAACCTACACACGTAGGCTATTATTACATTAAAAAAAAATATTTATTATGGCTGCATCATTTTAACTTCAGATTGCAATGTCTAAATACTGGCGAAAAAAAAAGCTTACGGTGAAAATAAGAAATAGGACTGAATGAATATAAATACATTATAAATACCCCCCCCCCCCCACACACACACACACACACAAACATAAAAACTGACAAAAGCAACGAACAACAACGACAAAAGCTGCATAATTGTAGACTATATTTTTTTGTTCTTTTTTTATTTTATTCAAAATGTTTTTGTACGGTATATAAACAAAAAATATAATATGTATAACTATAGTAAATTATTTAATATCACATATGCTATAAGCATCGCAATATGTAAACTTTTATAATAGCTATTTAGTTTTGGCTAAAAGCCTGTGCGTTATTTTAATATTTGAGCACATATAACAAGGCTATAGCCTAGTAATAATATATCCCATCACAGGAGGTTGTAAATTGACAGTTATTCACACACCATTTTTTTTCACCGTGTAATATTGGTTTATTTAATAGGCTGAAATATTAAGATGTTATCATAAGCACTTGTTCAATATAGGCCATTTATGAATCCTTATTTTTTTATTATTATTCAGATGCAGTCAGTGTGTTATTCTAATGATGCATTTGCCCTCCAGGGACGGAGTGCCATCACCAGGCGGTGTGTGAGGGGTGCCAGCGGCCGATATCTGACCGCTTTCTGATGCGCGTCAACGAGTCTTCATGGCACGAGGAGTGTTTGCAATGCGCCGTGTGTCAACAACCGCTCACCACCAGCTGCTACTTCCGGGAGAGGAAACTTTACTGCAAACATGACTACCAACAGTAAGGGCATGGATTATTTGAATGATATTATTGGTGTAACGCGCGCAGGTTCATTGCTTTCATTTAGTGATCGAGCAAAGACAGTGATATCATTTTCGTTTTTACGCACTGAGTATTTCCGTTCGTAAAGTTGAACTGGGGAAGTTAGTGGTAAGATTTTGTTGAACTTGTCAACATTTTAAAATGCTGTTATTTCTACAATTGAGCCCCCAAGTGCACTGTTGTATTGTCAAATATTAGTCCTTATATTTCTAGACCTCCAAGTTAGAGACAAACTATAGTTTGTATTTCCTGCGCATTCTTGTTCTTTTTTTTCTTATTTCTGAGATAAGTCACTCCTGTGATTTTCAAGGAACCTTTGGGTTGTGAAATTTTGCAATGGAAATGAAAATTAAGCGATTGCATTTAATCTTCGACGAATCCATGCCGACATAATTATTTGATCACCTGTCGTTCATAAAGTAGGCCGCAGATTGATGCTATGCATGGTCACCAACTATTATTAACTATCAATTTTACCTTTATTTACATGCCAATATGGTAAATCGCCAGAAATCATTTAAACGAGACATTCGACTTTATAGCCTCTATTTCTGGAATAATAATAATAATTTATCGTCTGCTCGCAGATAATAAACGAACAGTTTTTCTATTTATTTTAACTAATTCATCCAAAATGTCTCCATTGATTTATTAAGCTAATTTATTATAATTATGATATTTATTATAATAATGACATTATTATTAGGCCTATTAATAATAGCCTACTAATAGGCTAATCATAATAATAATAATGATTGTGTTATGCAGTCGCGTTCGTTTTTATTGTTCTATTGCAGAATGCCTTTAAATAATTTAGCTCTAACTATACAATCATGAATGGCCATACGCTGTGGTGCGGATACAAAAAGCCCTTTCTTTTTTTAAAATTATTATTATTTCTTTGTTTTTGTAACACCGTGTAGGCCTAGCCTACAACCATTCAAATCTGCTCGAATCGGACTTCTTATTCCTCATTTCTAAATGATGAAGGCCTAGTCATGGTATGGGACAGTTGCTCAGTGGGAGGGTTCAGTGTTGATATTCACCCGGTCCTGAAGCTGTGAGTGGACCGCAGGGCGCCTTATGTTACATGTCCTGTGTTTGTCTCCATACTTTAGCTTTTGTGTCAGGGCTTTTGAAATATTGCCCCCTCTCTAATGATGATAACTGGGAGGTCCCTATCGGACACCAAGCAACAATTAAAGGGCCACATCTACCGTCTGACTTTAATAGCGAACGATTACTATATTATATAATATTTTATCTAAAAAAAAATAATAATAATAATTCAGCTTGACCGTGAAGAGTTAGTGTTAACAAAATTAATTGCATGGTCTCATATTCTATTACCCTGGAGACGGACAAACATGTGAAAAAGGTTTTTGAGTAGGCTATGTTTAGCCTACCTGTCATTAGACTTTGTCTCTTTTTTTCTTTTTTCTCCTTTCTTTTTTTGCTTTGCAACTTGTAATCTTAACTCTGTTATGATTTCTAAGACCGGATGCCAATCAGATGTTAGGTTAGTGTAAATCACATTTTCCTGTCTGATCTTTTTCTTTGCTCGCATTACAAAACCTGCCATTTCATAAACAGCAGTTTCGTTCCAGCATTCTGCAATGGAGGTCCTTTCACACGCGTGCTACACAGGTAGCTAATATTTGTTTATTTATTTCTCAGTGACGGGCCACTTAGTAGATGTAATTGGCACCTTTTTGACTTTTATGATGCTCATTTAGGTTGTACTTTGTCAACCCCGCAAAGAGCCCGTGGCTTCGAGTTGAAGCCTTTAGCCGTTTCTGGTGGAACCCCGCCTAATGACATATGCTAGCATCAATTGATTCATGCCCTATAATCACTAGAACCGTAAATCATGACATTGGGCAAACGTTCATATTCACACCTCTCTGTCAGCTATTTACAGCACGAGCTTACCGGCGGGAATTTATAGCTTGTTTTGGCGCGGAAATTTCACCTCGCTGTAGTTCAAGAGTAACCTGGAATAACAGCCTTTCGTTATTAGAGGATTAGCTTTGGAATTACGATCTGCATATAATGTTCTTTAAATGGCTCAGCAGACCTTTGCGTTAGTGCCAATTAAAGACACAGGTCATGGAAATATAAAATGTGTTTTCAAGCTATTAGTGGGAATCCTCGTTACTGTTTTGTAAATGAATCGGAATTCATTTGAATTGCAACGCCACTAGCCTGCAACAAATAGGCTACAACCTGCACTATTTTAATATTTATTTTCTTGCTTGTTTGCTTAAAGGAGACAGGAAAAAACTAAACAACCTCAATAGACTATTATTAATTATCTGTCTTTAAATACTAGGCAAGACTAAATCTCATTTTTTTTAAAAAGTCATCATAAAATGAACTGTTAAATTCAGAAAACCTGTAGGCCTAAATCCTTTTTTTTTTTTTTAAGTTAAATGTTATTATAATAGTGTTATATTAAAGGGGGGGTGAAACACTCAGTTTCAGTCAGTGTCATGTCAATCTTGAGTACCTATAGAGTAGCATTGCATCCTGCATATCTCCGAAAAGTCTTTATTTTTTTAATAATTATATAAGAAAGATGCGCTGTTCCGAGTCTTTCCGAAAAAAGCCGAGCGGGTGGGGGCGTGTCGTGTGAGCGGAGCTAAATAATGACGTGTGCAGCAGCGCGCTGCTATTGTGTTGAGTGCGTCGTAAAGCTGTGTCATCCCTAACAGCGGGGAAAAAACTTTATTCAAAATAAAAATATGGCTTTTAATCAGATACAGCCATACATCTATGATCCGGAATCAGACCCAGAGGCTGCAGTTGAACAGGAGCAGCAGCAAAAACGACTAGAGCAGGACGTCTCTATGTGGTACGATATACACTAACTATATAATATGCTTAGCGGCTTGTGTTATTTACATATTTATACTTGAATTATATCGTCGTATTTTTGTCTTTGAAGGTGTACATGTGGGAAGTGCAGTTGTGCACGTGTGTTTGTGTGTTTACGCGTGGTTTGTGTAGACAGGTTAAGTTAGTGTTTACATAGATAGACACGGAATAGTAGCGCATTTGAATGAAGAAGCGTGCTTATTTAGTTCAACATATTTCCCCCCTCTTTGTGTATTGTTGAGTGCTTTTACAATACACAAACATAAAGTTACACATAGGGGAGACCGGGGGCAATTGTAACACATTTTGGTCATGTGTTCATTGCTCAAAAACCTTTTGAAATATTTGGATAAAAAATGTATGTTGGTAACTTGTATCTATGTTCTACTTGTTAACATTCACCAAATTGTTTTACAAGCAATGTTAGAGTCACAATACTGATTGAAACATTACAAGTCAAATGTTACATCTGCCCCCACATGCGGGGGCGATTGTAACACCATGCGGGGGCAATTGTAACAACACATGTAATACCTTTGTATAAATACCAAGGACCCCAATAAACTTCAAAGAATATAGATATAATTTAAACTATTTAAAATCAATTAGAATATGGACAGTGACACTTCCCTTACTATTTTCCTTGGTCTGAACAGCATGCTGTAAACAAAGAGTGTACAGGGCCTACTCAGTAAAATGGATCCAGACTGAGAGGCAAAATCTTTAAGCTCTGTACTATGCCACTAAATATATTGATAACACAGTATACATAGTTTAATAGGGTATACTTAATTTGTAGGCTATACATAAATATTAAACTGAACAGAAAAAACTTTTCACATTATCACATTATTATTACGACATTAGAAAAAAAAAACAATCATCTATTTTCTATATTGAATTTCCATGGTAGGGTTGTATTACAAGCCAAAAATAATAGTAAATGTGTTGATCTTACACCAATGGGTAGTATATGGCAGTATTTAAATGCATAGATATTGAAGAATTAGAAAGCACTAAAATTTGCTCTTGGTGGGATTTGAACCCCAGTCCCCAGATTGAGAGGCACTCAAAGACTATAAACCACTGGTCTGCTATACTGCAATAAAATATTTAGAGATGTATGACATAGATATTTAAAAACTGAACTAAATACACTTTTCTTAAATTATTGGTGGGGGGTCGGGGGTGGGGGTTGTCTATTTTGATGTCCTTACTAAAGCTGGACACTATTTTGATGGGTGTCGGGGGCAATTGTAACGCAGTGTTACAATTGCCCCCGACTGTACGACCTCATGACAAGCTACCCTACTAGCTAGAAACAATAAAGCAAATGTTTGACAAATATATTAAATGTTAGAAAACAGAATGGTCATGAATACAAGACAGATTTAAATTTATAGACATTAATTTTTTTAACAGTATAAGGAAAATTCTGTAGGTGAGAAAAATCACTTTCACGCCTAAAAAATGAGTCTTTGCAGAAAAACTTTACCAAGTATCACTCAGCAGCTTGTCCTTTGGCAGGCAGAGAGGGATCTCCACTGAGCATATGCAAAATGAGTTTCATGATTCTGACTCATTTCTGATTGGTGTAATTTGAGATGTTACAATTGCCCCCTGTTACAATTGCCCCCGGTCTCCCCTATAGTGGCCAGCTAAACAAATGTACACGCACTACACATCGCATGCTCCATTGATCAATTTCTATATATAGTAATATATATAGTAACTATACGTGATCATGTTTGGGCTACTTGATGAGCATAGACACAGACATTTGAAGCAGTCTAACTCACCGCCCGCGGTTCTAACGTTGGGACTGCTCCATCCTTCAGCATTAGGCTATTGGAAAATCCGGCGTCATGCTGGGCCATGTTTATGAAACAGTCGGCACCGAAATGCAGCGAACAGATATAAACATTCGCGCAACTCAGTTGCTGATCCGGAAAAGCAAATTACATCCACTGTTGCCTTACCGCGGGGTTTTGGGGGAATCTGTGCAGGACTGTCTTGGTCTGGCAACCAAAAACGCACTTTTTGATGTCATTGTTAATTGTGCACATTACCTGTGCAGCGCAGCCTACGAGCGCTTTGATGGGCATAGCCTGTTGCTTTCGCTCTCTCCCTCTCTCTCTCTCCCTCTCTCTCTCTCACACGCTTCCGGTAGAATTGTCCGTAAGGCCCATACAAGGAAATTCCGCCCCCACTAACGTCAATGGGGACGCATGATCGCAAAAAACTTGCCGAAACTTATGACTAACCGGAAGTAGTATTTTTGACAAAGAAATACTCCCATCAAACGTCCACCTTAACTTTTGAAACTTTGTCCATGTTTAGTATGGGATTCCAAGTCTTTAACAGTGTAAAAAGATCAGTATGCATGAAACAGCATTTCACCCCCCCTTTAATGTTGTTAAAATACATTTGGGATGTTTTTATGTATTAGAATATAGCATATATATTGAAAAGGAAATTAATTAGCCTATGCTTTAATGCTATGAAAGTGTGAATACTGCACATCCACTGTAGAAGTTTTGAGCTTGTGGCTGTATAACTCAAATTATTCTCAAATTGACATTAGAATTTCTGTACCACATACAAGCGGAGTAGGTAATGAGGATTTCTGTGCACATGTGTGTGATAGATAGATAGATAGATAGATAGATAGATAGATAGATAGATAGATAGATAGATAGATAGATAGATAGATAGATAGATAGATAGATAGATAGATATATAGATAGATAGATAGATAGATAGATATTTCAGTGTTATTAATTTAACAGAAGTGTATATTTTGCATTATTTGACTGCCGAGTGTTCGCATGTTCCCCTCTGGCCCTTATGTAAGTGGAACCTGGATCCAGGCTGTTGTTAGTCTTGGTCCAGGGATAATTTGCTCGAAGTAGGAAGTTGTGGATGATCCCCTGGTGTGCTGATAGTTCTATTTTAGCACCGTGGGGGCGTCCTCCTGCGATGTGTTGTTTTTTAATTAGCTCTGCTTTGCGAGCGGGATGCCATATTCCCGCTGACATGAGTGGATTTTGGTCCGGGCTGTGTTTTTCTACATGACTGGAGCTGTACACCCTCCCAGTACACCCTGACATCATGAACGCCTTTACTGTCCTTTATTATCATTGTTTTAAAAAACCCTGTGTATCAGCATGTGAAAGATTTGTAATGTTCTTGAATATTTGTTTCAGTTGGGTAAATATAAAAACGAAAGCTGTTTTAATGAAAATCTGAGCTCTCGCACATTTAGAGAAGCGAGGAGGCCGGGTACTAATCCTGCAGCGTTTAGGGGTTTTTGCTTGCAGTGTTGAAGGCCCTCGTATTGCGCTCTGCTCTGGGATGAGGCCGAGCCTGAGCCAGCCTGTTCCTCTGCAAGGAAGTATTAGGTTTTGTGTCAACATTAGCCCAGCCTCTCCTGGCAGCATTAAAATGATGCAATCATCTGTCATCTCATGACTAGTGCCACACACCCCCCACCACCAGACGTTTAACGCTTTGACCTAACGGGATGTTATTCTGGTGTAGAGGGGAGCGTTTTGCTTTTTAAACTCATTCATGGAATAGATTATTTAATTGACATGTAGCTCTACAGCTGTTAGAGTATTTAACCATGGGAACTACAGTATGTGTGCTATGTCTATATGTTTAATGTGCCAGCCAGAGACAACTTTAAAGGATATTTATTTTGCTATTATAAATACAGCACATACAGAAGCTAATATTTCTTGAGCCATTCTATACATTATGAATGTGATATTATGGAAATGTTGTCATTTAACATATCATATGTCATAAGTTCATATACTTAAACTGACCTTGGAAAAATGAAGCTAAAATGATGTTTGGTTGACACACTTAATGATTTTTAAAGCTTGACTTTATGATTTTGAAAAGTGGTGGTTTTACCTAAACTGAATTATTAATCCATTTCATCAAATTATTAATTAATACTTTGATTAATCGTGATTATAATCGCATCTAACATAAAGATTTTTTTTTTTACATAATATATAAGTGTGTTTACTGCACACACAAACACACTCAACACACACACACAAATGTTTGTTTTTGTGACATATGGGGACATTCCATAGGCATAATGGTCTTTATACCGTACAAACCGCATTTTCTATCCCCTTACACTGCCCCTGCCCCTAAACCTACCCTTCCCAGGAAACATTCTGCATTTTTAATTTCTAAAAATATTTATAAGGATTTTGATTTTTGAAAAGTGAGGACATGGCCAATGTCCTCATATTTCACCCTCTTCTTGTAATACCAATGTACATATAATACCTGTGCATATAAATGCAAACACACACACACACACACACACACACACACACACACACACACACACACACACACACACACACACACACACACACACACACACACACACGTTAACTAAAACTTTTGTTAGATGCGATTAATTGCTATTTGACAGCAGTCGTTTCCATATTTACATATCTATATTTACATATGAAAATAATTTTGTACGTATCATTTGCTTTACTAGTTATATTATAATTGCTAAGAATAAGATAACATTTTTAATGGATGGTACTATAGCCTCATAATGAGGATATCTCCTAGAACTTCTAATACAATAATTTAAGACATTTCTTATCTATAATTTTAAACATTGGTTAGCTATCCATAATATGATAATCAATGTGTGTAATAATTTGTGAATAAGTGTATAATTTCTTCACCACCAGAACATCATTAATGAACAAATTTGCTGAAATAATGACAGAAACAATCCCCTCGTCAAACATTGGTTGGACGAACAGATAAGGACGCCCCTAAATGCCATGTATGATGTGTTTGTGTTGGACTCGTTGGGATGCTGAGCAGATTAAAAAATAAATTCTTTCTATTTTAGCATAATACTAAGAAGCCATAAGCATGAAATATTTCCATCATTCCTCTTTAATGTTGCTGTAGGCTCTTTTCCTGCCTCTATTTCACAGTGTTCTCAATATAGCAATGAAGCTCAGTGTCCTCACAGTGTTATTCCTACAAACAGGCTTTTCACAGGTTTGGTAGGAAACATTGGCACTGGCTAGGCAAGAGGTGCCCTAGTGCATCACTATCTCCACGTTAGACATTACGCAAGTGGGTTTGTCTTAAAACAATGATCTTGAGTTTGCAAATTAACCTACATCTATAAAACAAAGCTAGAATTTCTAAATGCAAAAACACCAGCAACATAATCCAGTGATATAACAGTTATTGGTCTCAAAGTCTCTGCATCCTCCAAAATAATCCTGGACTATTAAGTTGTCTTGCAAGAGTGTTTCAACTGTCTTGTCATAGACAAGACGATTTAAGCTTGGCGCATGTCTTAGATGCGAGTTATGAGGATGATAATCAAATCTCATTGGACTTTCAGACTCTGTCTCTCCCTCTCTTTCTTTTTTCATATCCTAATGAGATTAGCCTCCCAACAGCCATAGTACTAGCCGATTTGAATGACAGGTCTGCTCTGCTATCCAAGGCTATCTTACTAAGCTCTTCGCCGCATTGTCTTGAATGGAGGGACTGACGGAAGCTGTGTGCCCTAATCCTCTTATTTGTGTCAGAGGGAGAAAAGAGGGAAGAATGAGGTGGAATGGGACAGTGCTTTGGAATGGCACCGCTGCAACTTCCTCCCTCTGAGCCCTCTCTCACAGCCAAGTGAGCATGAGAGGGATCTTATGGAGCTCAGGCTCGCAGACAGGCACAGTCACACATGCGTTAAGCAGTTTGCTCCCTCCATTTAACCCTTGTTCCGAATGCGTTTTTGTAAAAGTACAACCCTCTTGACGGTCCATAAATAGAAAATATCTCTGTAGCATTTAGGCGCAAATTGAAGAATTCTGGCTGGCATTCATGTACCATTAAAGGGATACATTTACTTGCCCTTGTGGATACAAACCTGTATGACTGACTTCTGTGGAACACAAAAGAGAAATGTCTTGGACTCTAACATTCTCCGAAATGTCTTCTTTTGTGTTCCACAGACAAAAGAAAGTCATACAGATTTGTGAACGACATGAGGGTGAGTAATAAAGATGACAGAGATTTCGTTTTGGGGTGAAATATCCCTCAAATCTTGCCTCCATGTATGGGCCCCATATCAGGGTGTTTTAGGGGTCATTTGAAAGAATGACTTTTGCTGGTTCTTGCTGGATGCTTTGTGGTCTTTTGCGCCCGCTCAGTTTTCCTTCACGTGGAATAAGCTTTCTCCGGGTCGGACCCTCCTGGAGCTAGAGGTAATCTGTCTTCAGATGGAGCTCCCACAGTTCTTTATTTACTCATTCAACTAGTTGGAAGTCTGTTAGACTGCAGATCAGATGCTCTGAAACCAATCTGATTACCTCAACCAGCCAATTACCTTCCTCCTCGCGACCACGGTTCTAAAGCTCCGCATTCCAGATTGGGATATTTCTTGATTTTCATTACAAAGGGAAAGAGAAGAGCAGTTAGAGCCATCAGATGAAACAGTAATATTGGAAAAGCTACTCTGGCTAGCAATTTAATTCCTAACATTTAACACATACTGATGTTTGCAGTGAACATGACAGTTTGCATTCTTGCATTTTGGTTGGCTAAAATGTTTGTGTGGTTGAAAGATTAAACATCATTGATGGAATTTCAATGTTCTATAAGCAAGTTTAAGCTGATTTTTTATTTTATTTTTAAAGTGCATTTCCTGCCATTAAATTTGGTCCCATCAATTTGTAAATGCCTCATTGTAAGCTTCTGCTTAAAACTATGAAAACAGAAGCTGACCGCTAAAACCTCATTGACCTCTTGATAATAGAAGTTGTGGTATCTGTGTGTTGTACATGAAAATGAAATTTGTTACCTTAAGAAGCCAAACAAATATAATAATACTTTCCATGGTGTTCCAAATCAGTGTAATTCAGTCTCTGAAATATTATTTCTGCGCCTATTAAGATTTGTTTATGTATGTTTTTGGTAAAGCTATATTTAAATTCAGAACTTCAAATGAATCAAGTAATTATCATGATTAGATTGTTAGAATTGTTTTTTCTTCCCCATTAATACACTGTAAAAAAAAAATCCAGGTCTCCAGCTGTGACTGATGTGACTGATCACATCTAAATTTTTCAGATGGCTGAATTGAATTTCAGTGAATTAAATTTCATCAATTCACAGAATTTCAATTCGGCCAACTAAAAATTTTAGTCACTAGAAAATTTTCAATTGGAGACATTATTATTTTTTATTTTTTACAGTGTATAAGCTCACTGATGTTTTATAATCGCTGACTGCTTACTGATGATTGTAGAGATTTTAGATGTATGGGTGGTCCAGGTAAACCAGGACAAAAGGACAAAATGTCCCCACAAAGATGATAATATCCAAAATCCTAGTCCATGTGGGGACATTTTTTGGTCCCCATGAGATAAACAGCTTATAAATCAGACTAAATTATGTTTTTTGAAAATGTAAAAATGCAGAAAGTTTTCTGTGAAGGTTAGGGGTAGGATTATAAAATATACAGTTATACAGTGTATATGGAAAGTCCCCATAAAACAAGAAAACACAACGTACTCGTGTGTGTGTGTGTCCGTGTGTGTGTGTGTGTATCCGGGAAGAAATCCTGAATCCCGAATGCAGCGGTCTAAATATTCCTAATCTCCCTCCCAGGGTTGAGGGGAAGCTGAAGTAGGAGACAGGTTAAAGTAAACTGAAAAAACAGCGTCCAGACCAGCAAGACCTCCTGTTTCCCCACCCACGGTCCTGATCTTCTGTCGCTATGGGGATCACTGCTGATCGGCCCATCGCTGACTGGACCAAGGAAAACAAACGTGAGCAGGAGATGGTGGGGATCATATTTCCATACCTCCATGGGACTGTGAGCCCCCCGCAAGCAGCTAAAATGATTTGTGCTGGAGGTCAAAAGACCCATGGAGGCTTCAAAAAGTGGAGAGTGGAAATATTTGGATGTTAGGCGGAGTGATGGAGAATGGAATGACAGGAAATCATGTTGAATAAGCAGCTAACTGGATTGCAGATGTTTCAAAATTGTAATAATCTTCTGTCAGAAGATTCAGATGTGTTAAACACATTGCCACAGCAATGTAAACACAATTGGTTTTAATTACATAGTCATAGGAATTAAATGAATATTCTGGGTTCAGTGCAAGTGAAGATTGATCGGCAGCCTAATTGACGCATATTGTTGATTACTACAAAGATTCTTGTACATCCTTTTCTTAAAATTAAAAAAAAAAAATGTTTACATTGATGTACTTACAATGGAAGTAAATTTGGGCAATGTGTAAAAATTGTACAATTACTTTTCAATAGCGTAAACCTTGATTCCTACAAGAACAACGTTACAGCTAAAATAAACTATAAAAATAACAATAAGTGCTTTTATACAATTATAAGCTTCACATTTCATTTTATTCTATGCCATTTAACAATTGGCCCCATTCACTTCCTGACTACAAGTCTCATTGTAACCTTGATTTTTGCCATTTTAAAGAGAATGAAAATAATTTTTGAGGCAATGAACGTTATGATGTCAATTGATCTTATCTTGTATTGAACCCTGAATATTTTAATAGAAGCAGAACAGATTAAAATGTGTTGTATATATACAATTTTGTTTTAGAGAAGGTTTCAGCTGAGGTCTTTGTGATGTCATCTTTGGGTCAGGTCCCATCTTGTTTTTTTTTTTTTTTAATGCAACCTTTGTGAAAAAAAAAAAAAAAAAACAATTCCTGAAAGTATGATACTGATCGTCTGTGCCTTTTCCCCCCTCCTCTTCCCCCCTCTCTGCTATCCTTCCATGTCTCTCCTGGCTGGATGCTAATATTTCCCTGAAAAGAGCCACGATACATCTTCCTGGGAATTTCCACAACTCGCAAGTGCAGCAAAATGATCTGCTTGTCTAAAAAAAGGTGGATGAAGGAATGAAATATTGAGGATTTCTGAAAATCGAATAAAGGAAAATGATTTATTCCATAGCGCCATTTTAATGAAGACTCATGTTTCTTTGTTTACAGATGAGCGAGACTGAAAAACCTAAAATATTGGCTGATTAATATTGAGATATTATGTGTTCTTTGTTCTTGTGTCAAACAATGCATCCTCTTTATTCTGTTTTACCTCGTGAATGCTTTTGTTTTGATAGTACACTTTTTACCAGTCCTCCCGATGCCCATCGTTTTTGGCAGGCTTCATAACCACAAACACAAACATGCTGTTCAGACATAATAGTGTTTTTGAAGAAACGCTGAACCTTAGGATTGCTTATTCAGCAGTACGGACTGGATGAGAATCATAGCGAAACTCACTTGAGTCACATATGGAAAATAGATAGACCCGACTTTTGCATTTTTTATCCCTAAAAAGATTGGCTTTGGAGTCGAGCATTTCTGTTATGGCCTCAAACATGTTCTCCATCTCAGACCAATCCATCTCTTCTCCTGGCTTCCCTGCTTCTGTTGTTTTTTCTTGGGAGTGAGTGAGTGAGTCCATTCCCCCCTCCCGAGGTGGGCGTCTGTCTGTTGTCAGGCGTGAGGAGCGGCCCCTGCCCCTGCAGTTAGCAGAGGGAAAGCGATCCTGACCCCCGGCCCAGAACATGAAACCAGAGCCGGTGTGTGGCGCTTGGTGCTCAGCTGGAAAGGCGGCAGAGCCTTGACCTCCAGCTCCACATCACACCGTGCGCCAGACTCCTCTCTGCCCTCCTCCTTCAGCTCTGTAGTGGTAGGACACGGTGCCAAACCACCTGAGGGCAAAAGCCTGAACACCCCACGCGCTCAAAAACATCTCCATCTGTGAGATAAACAGTCTGCTACAATCCAAACAATTTACTGTCCCATTCATCCTCGTTTGCATAAGTACTCTTTGCAGTGTTATACATTAGGCTATATGATATCTAAAATAATACACTTCCGATATTCAATGGAATAAAAGCAGACTATATTGACGGGACTCTTTGTTTAACTAGTGTCATTTTAAAGTGCATTCCTATTGGTTGTGAGGCTCTGGGTTGGCAGATTTATTAGTATACAGAGGGTTTGGTATCTTATTTTTTTTTTCTAAAACATCTCAAGCCCTGTTTACATCTGCTATTAAGATGCGCTTTTGTCAATTGGATCCCAAGTGGACACCGCTAAATACAGGTGTCAACAGGGTCTAAAACGTTTTGAGCTTGTCCACTTTCGCCCATTTCCAAAGTTGAAATTGCATTTGACCGGATTTCTTTCATGTGGTCATATGCATTCGAACAACTGCAAAAGACCACCAATGAGGCATAAACTTTATGGGAAACGTGCTAGCCAGACGGGATTTGAACTTTGGCTGGAGACCCAAGTTTGGTATGAATATGAATAAGGTACAAAGCACAATGTTCTCTCACCATTCCGCTCACAGCGTTTGGCGTGGTCTTGCGGGTGTAAGAGCAGATACGAAAGCTACTGCTCTCCGTATGTTTGCACAAGCTTATTTCATCCATTAGATTGAAAGATCTGAAAAAGTCCATATTTTTTTACCTGCCCATATACCTTCCCCTTGTTGAAATCAGGACAGGTTGAAAGTGGACAAAAGAGACAGATTATAACACTAGGTATAAACGGGAATGTGTCTCCCTCGTTTACTTGTGATCCGATCGAACAAAACATCTTAATACCAGGTGTAAACAGGGCCTCAATGATTTATTTTTCAAATATCATGTTCAGGGCTGCGTTTCTCAATAGCATCGCCAGGGCTGTTCAATCCATTTATGGCATAGTATTTAATGCTCCAAAGTCCTCCAAAGTACATGTCCCATAACTCTACAGTACATCATGTTACTGTTTTGGTCGTTCACAAGTTTCACATGCAGGTTTTAAACTTTTTAAAGACCTTCTTTTTTGTTGTCAAATGAGAAGATTTTCAGTGGATTGTAGATACATATTCCACTCAATCCAGCTCTCTTTTCTCAACACAGTGTTCTGAGAATAGCGTTGTTTCACTGAATGAAAACCACTCCAAACGATTCAGTACGTGAGCGAGCTGTTTGAATGTTTCAGATTGAATCTGGATGCAATGATTGAATGAATTGGTTCATTCAGTTTTTCCAATTAGTTTGAATGTTTTTTTAGGGAAAAAATGACTCAAAAGAGTGATTAATTTGAGAATCAGACATCGCTATGATCCTAAACCGTAAACAGAAAACAGATTTTTTTTTATAATAAGGGGATTACTATATACACTGAGATAACTACAGTATATATATATATATATATATATATATATATATATATATATATATATATATATATATATATATATATATATATATATATATATAGTTTTTATTTATGTTTAAGCTTTAATTGGGTCACTAGTAGTTGTTGGTTTACTGTCCACCTTCCTGCTAATGACTATATCTCAATTGTTTCCATTAAATCTCTGCCCACAATTGATCACTGTTATTATCTACATGTACAGTTCGTCCTTCAACTCTCCTACTGTCTTTACATTCAGTCGCCCATATTCCTATTTGATCGCTGACCGGTAGCCTTGCTGACCATCACACGCACACGCTGCAGTGTAATGACGAAAGTAGCCTACTAAAAATACATAATCAGTTGAGTCTCTGAGTTGCTCAGATTTTCTATTGGACATTAAGTGGGCAACACTGCACCACAAATAGTATAATAGTAAACAAAAATTACTTTTTCTTTGTTGCATTTTTTAAATTTGCATTTTATCACTGCTTGTTCTGCATTCTAATACATCAGAATAGTCTTGCAAAACACGTTTGCATCACAAAACACCACTTGAGAATAACGAGTCCAGATAAGATGTTCTCCCAACCAATTTACATACTATTGGCAAAGCACAGTCAAAGCGATGTCAGTAGTCATAGTTTTCAAAAGAGCAGATACATCGTCCATAACGTTGGACCCAGTGATGTAAGCAGAGAAGAACAAATGATCTGCTCTGAAGTGTTAAGTGCTTTAGTGTTATGATATCAAATGGAGCATGAAGGCTTGGACAGAGGTTTATGATTTCACTTCTGTATCCCTTTCATGGCTCTTTCCTGTCATTATTTCCCGTTCTCGGAGCAGCTGTCTGTCACTCACACGTGGGCTGTATTTGCATACAGTTGCTGAGTTGTCTTTGTATGTGACTACATAACGTCATGTGACAAACAGAAGTGGATACACTCATAGTGGACCAGTACATCTCAACTGGTTTTGCTTCGGGGATGCATATTTGTGGCAAAATTCTTTATTGCACAAAATCAAACTGCCTGGCTTAAAGTGGATTAATATTGAACTGCACAGGTCAAACCGTTCCCCAAACAAAAGTGATGAACTTATCAGAATCAAATCCATAACCTAATTTTAGAGAAATACTTTAATAAGCGATGCGACGCTCACACAGAAACATGCTCTATAAAAACGTATCTGTGTCATTGCGGTGTGGGTGTTTGCCTTTTTAACAAAGTGGCCGGTGGCGGATTTGTTTCGTGGTTTTCGAGTAGTGCTGATGTTTCTGTATCTGACAGGCTGCAGAGCTTTTTGAAGAGCTGACATTCGGTTTCTTCGCAATGGAAGGGCAGCTGCTGTATCCTCTCAACATTTTGGCCTGATCCGTCGGTTACACGCTTGCAGGCACGCATAAGCGCCGCACATCTGCATCCCACATGCTTAGATACACGCGTACACATGTTGTCGGATTTGAGACTATAATCAGATTAATTGGCCCATCTTTCCTTGGAAACCCAGCATACATTTTACGTTAAAGCATTTTTTTTACAAGAGCCGTATCGATGTAACATTAACCAGAAGCCGCGCTCGGAGTGTGGGGTCAGAGGGAGACTTGAGGGCCCCTGACATGACATCCTAATGAAATAAAGACTGCAGAAAGAGAGCGAACGCAAGAGAACCTCTCAGAATTAGCTATTAAGAGAGAGGAATGATTCTTCTTCTCCGTACCGTGCTCACAAATTATACCCCTAATAGTGTTTTCAACCTTTTTTTGTTTTTGAAAATGTTAACTTTTACCTCAGATGTTATGTCTCCCCATTTGAAAAACACGAGTTAAAATCAGTCATGGCCCCCACGAGGGAACCCGAACATTAGTTGAAGTATGTTTCTAATCCTTATTAACATTCTCCAAAGTCATGCATGAAATATGTTTTGTGCCACACTACGCACCATGTGTTTTTCTTTTGCTCCACAAGTATTTTTTTCAAACAGAGATCCACTACACACACTGCTGTGCATTATTTTATTATAGGGTTGAAGCTCACCGCAGCCCTGAGAGTTTCAGAGAAGGAAAAACTGGCCTTGATTTTCCACCAAGTTACGTCCCAATGTTCCTTTTTGCTCGATTATAATTTCGTAGTGATTTCATCAGAGCAGGTACAACAGTTTTATTTCTTTTCACAAACTGTTGTTCCAACAGGCCTTTCGCTACTCAAGTGCATTTCCTCAACGACGACCGTCCTTCTCTGCCATGAATCTGTATTTTTCTCTGTCAAGTTTTTAAGTCTCCCCCCCAAAAAAAACGTATCAAACTCCAGGGAAAGATGTATGATCAATCAAAAGGCTCAAACGTCATTATTTTTTGAGAACTCCAAGTATCTCCCACCCATGTGGGCTTTCTTCCCCTCCGTGGGAGACATGCGAGCAGCTGCGAAGAAACTCTTTTGCCAGCCGTCGGATGAACCTCAGTGGACATTCGTCAAGGATTGTGAGGAGTTTTTCTTTTTTCCGTAATTGAAATGTTACATTGTTCTGACCAGTGAGAGAAAGACAAACGAGCAGCTTGAGAGCCAAACAGGAAGACTTTTTGGACTCTTGGCCCGAGTTCACGTAGTGTATCTGAAAAACATTTTTAGTTGTGCGGAATTTGAAGATGTGGTCTTTCAGTCCCACATCATGTGTAATGAGCGGAGAGCGAGGAGGATTCAGGGAAAGGGAGAGAGAAATACGGCGAGTGGTGGCATTAACACGTGTTCTGGAGTATTAAAAGAGATTTACACCCTAATGTTTTAAAGCAGTTTTCTTTAGCTCACTAGCTCCTCTTTTACAGATATTTCAAGGAAGCTATAAAAGTGAACCGACAACTGGAGAAAAAGCCCTGACACAGCACTGGAGAGCGGCCCTCGAGCCATACTGCATCTGAGACCCGACAGCTCTTGGGGCCCTTGGGTTTGAGTTCAACCGCAGTTGTTGAAAGTCAAAGAAAGATAAATAAGTATACGCTTGCTCTAAGGTTTCATGTGACTTCGTTAGGATATGCTTTTTCTTGCGTTCAGCGAAGACCAGGATTGTATAACTTGTGCTCCTCGTGATACCTGTTCTTACTTTTTCTGCTGGAGGCCCATTTGTGACCCAAATGTAGCGGTGTTGTCTGTTTTCCATGCAGTTCTTTTGAAGCATGGGGTCTGCGTGGTCCAGAACTCCTCTGTTCTGTGTCAGATGTCATACTCCCCTCTGGGCTGACCAGCTTTGCACCCTGGTGTGCCCATAACATTTAACGGTGCTTTGGCAACCCCAAATGGAAACTCTTATTTGGCCTCTGCAATCAGTGTTCATTTCTTCTCTGGTTGAATTTGTATCTTTGTTTCCCTCGCTATTATTTAATTTGTTATTTAACCCTGTGTCTTTATCTGCGAGGACGAAGACATGGAAATTTGATGGAGAAAGTTAGGACGGCAGTATAAGTAGAAAGTTGCAGTATTTGCAGGGGTGGAGGGGGGGGGGGGCATGATTTTGTGACATGGACACAAATGTGTATAAAGACATGGGTATGACACAGGTATTACAAGGAGAGGGTGAAATATGAGGACATTGGCAATGTCCTCACTTTTCAAAATGCTTATAAATCATACAGGATGAGGGTTTTTTTAGAAAGAAAAAAATGCAGAATGTTTCCTGTGATGGGTAGGTTTAGGGGTAGGGGCAGTAAGTGGATAGAAAATACGGTTTGTACGGTATAAAAACCATTACGCCTATGAAATGTCCCCATGTCCCATGTCACAAAAACAAACGTGTGTGTGTGTCGCCTGGTAAACCTTACATTATGGGGACACAAAGATGGCTATATCCGAAATCATTGTCCTTATGGGGATATTTTTTGGTCCCCATGAGGAAAACATCTTAGAAATCACACTAAGGGCTGTTTTTTGAAAATGTAAAATGCAGAATGGTTCCTGTGATGGGTAGGTTTAGGGGTAGGGGCAGTGTAGGTGGATAGAATACACATTTTATACAGTATACAAACCATTACGCCTATGTAAATTCCCAATAAAACATGGAAAGACGACATAGAGGTTTGAGAACCTCTGAACAGGTTAAATGGTATGGTTTTGCTTTACAGTAGAAATTTGGTGCACATGCACAACACCAAGCAATTTTAGCCCAATTAACCTGTATACATGCTAGATAAAGCTAGAACAAATCCATTTACTCACCAAACCAGATATTTTGAAGAATTGTTGTGTTTTTGATCATGCAATGGAAGTCAGTGGGGTCCAATGTTGTTTTGGATAACTTTGCCTTGAAAAAAAGTTACATTTTTAAAAAGAATTTTGTACTGGAACTTGTTTTTAACTCTATAAATGCTC
This sequence comes from Pseudorasbora parva, assembly GCF_024679245.1. Lineage (NCBI taxonomy): Eukaryota > Metazoa > Chordata > Actinopteri > Cypriniformes > Gobionidae > Pseudorasbora > Pseudorasbora parva. The sequence goes on from NC_090184.1 coordinate 22,489,063, forward strand.
ATTCCATTAAGGAAAAGAGTATATGACAGATTTCAACTGTCATGGGATTTGTAGTGTTTAAAGAACTTTCATTTGTTTCAACAATGTCCAACATTTGCAATTGCCTCTATTATCTATAAATCAGTATCACATCATTATTAGTCCTTGGAACTTTAATACTGTATTTTGATTATATTCCAGGGTACTATATGATGGGATGTGAACATCAGAGACTGATTTCTGCAAGGTGCACATTCTTTATCTGGGTTTTCGTGTCTATGCTGTCCTCCTCGAGATGGACACTCGCCCTGTGGCGGCAAACCACCAGAGGCCTGTAGGTAATTGCACAAGTGGTTGATATTTCAAAGCCTGCGCTCCCTCGCTGTCCTCCAAATGCGTTTAGGTGCTAGACTGGGAGCGTGTAACCTGTTCTTAAGATATTTCAGATAGAAAGAGATGTCGTTTTCCAGTGGTTGCATGAGTGTAGATGTGCGTTTCATCCCTGAGATTTGTGATTCTGGCGACATCCATGCAGATGCATTGCATCAAAACCAGGATGCACTAAAAGTGTCCTTCGCACGTAGCAGTTTATGTGGAAGGTTCATAAGACCCGCAGGATCAAAGAAAAGCAGGAAAGAACGCCATAGAAGGGAAAAGGAAAAAATAAATAGAGAGGGCATGTTTTTTTCTTAATTTTTATTTTTTGGTTGTCAACACTGTTAATCATGTTAGCATCGGCTTTACAGCTCCTCCCACGGCGGGGGTTCATGCTGTGGAGAGTTGCCCGTTATTTTAATTCGTTATTTTTATTGCCGTGAAGAAAAATAAAACTGAGAAAACGCAAAACAGACCTCTTAAACGTAAGAACAATGGCAGTTAAAAATGAAGAAGAAAAAAGAAACACGAAACTTCACACCACAGACCTATATCCCATTTCTGCATATTTTTTATTGCGCTGTAACAACTTGTTCTCTGAAAGGCCAGTGAGCGAATGAAGATCATGCTTGACAGTTGCTTATTTCTTTCCTACGTTCACCATCGCATTTGTTTATTTTTCAGGTTAGCTCTGCATGGAAACATTCATCAGTCTGCTGTATAAATGATATGATGTGTGTCAGGCCGGTTTTCACAATAAATGCCAATCCTTTCGTGTTCAGCGAGTCTTAATTGACCTGATTGCCACGCGGATCTGTTCTCTAACTCTTATCATTTTAAAAAACATAGCTGTTAGTGTTTTTATAACTGTATCCCCATGGCATATTCCAATACATTTACCACTACGCCAGTAAACTGATTCCCATCTGAAGCAGAAACTTTACTAGAAAGCAAAGCAAGAGGGGCCGTGCAGGATCGGGCAGAACTACTAGGTATGATTCTCTGATTTATTAAGGCCACACAGACCTCAGAAATGTGTGGTAGGGATTCCGCAAGCACATTTCACCCCTATAATCACAATTTATATGCCATAGGGTCGCAAGCGATTTGTTTTGGCTGTCCGTTGGAGTGCGAACACGTGAACGGAGAGGCTGGCGCGGACGGAAGGGGCGAGCGGCCTCAGAAACCTTTGGTTCCTGTCTCGCACTTCATCTGTTTAGCTCTCTCTGAGTTTTAATTGGGAGTTATTGCTGGTGAGATAAGTGTGTGGATAAGCTTGCTCTGATCTATGAGGTGCTTGGACATCGCCAGTGGCGTGCGGTAACAGAATGTGTTCGGGGTCTTGGGCGTGACCCCTACTCCACTCCTCTTGCCCTCCGAAGACGTCTCCTGATCTCTCGCACATTTATTAATTCCTAGTCCCATCTCTTATTTATTGAACGCTTGCAATCATGTTTGCACCGTAGTGTTTTTAGAGGTATCGCTCATGCCAGTGATGGTGCGCTTTGGAGCATTCCAGCCCTGGCCGTGTTAATGCTCAGCCTAAGGGGGGCATTAAGGAATGTGGCGGCTTTGAAGCTATCGCCTCTTTCCCCTTAGTTTTCTCTCCTTTGCTTTTTCTGGTCTCGTTTCCCAGCTTTCGTCTGATCCCACCTTCCTCCTTTTTTCTTCTCCCCCTCGTTATTTATAGCCATACCCATCCTTCACCTGCGAATAGATGGTGAGGATGACAGATTACCGCTCTTCAGGCGTGCATGACTGTTGTTTCACATGGATTAATGGAGCTAGGAGTGCTTTCCCTAAGCACAAAGAGACAAATTTGAGCATTAAATTAGACAACTCTTACATGCCAAAAGTGTTTGCTCATTGGACAATCGCCAGCTTGTTTCCAGAGCCTGTCAAAGTAAATCACCTTAGATTCACTGATGAACACTAATCCTGTAAGCAAGCATGAGTATGCTAAGATCTAGACCCCGTTATATTCTCTTTTAGGCTAAAGTAAATCTTGCGTTTAGCTGTATATTTTCAGTCCGCTGGAATGCTTTGACATTTCATGGATAGTTACAAAGATTTTTTTCTATCACTTGGAGTTCACTGTAGCTTAATGTTTGATGTAATTCACTCACACCAACCTGAAGTTATGATTATTTGTGACGCGCACAGTTCCAGATTGCTCATGTAACTATCAACACTCTTTTTGAGAAGCCTGTGAAATAGCTTTGTGTGTACAGTTTTATTGTGCTGATGTATTGAAACGGGAAGTTGGGATGGGATATACCACATGTTGATTGGCTTGTCCCTTTTATAGCCTTAAAAGCCTCAGTTGTATGTCGGTACACTGTAAAAAAAAAATTGAGAAAACTTAAAAGTTTAAGGCAACTAGCTGCAGAATATTTTTTCAGAAGAGTTTTCTCCACTTAGTGTCAATTAGTTGTACAAACTATTGTGTATATATTTCATGTAAAATATTTGAATAAACTTTAAAAGCTGAATTTGTCAATTTTAAAAGTTTTTTACAGTTAACCATTATATATTAATCGACATTAGTGAGACGGACATTTACACTGTAAAAAAAAAAGTTGCTGCCTTAGATTTTTAAGTACAATCAATCTGCATGTTCAAGTCAATTCAACTTAAATTGCATTAAACTGACATGTATTGGCGAATTGTGTATAACTTGTAAAAAAAAGGTGAAAATTGCTTAACTTATTTTGATGAGTTAAAGCAATGTAAAAATTAATGTTGACATAACTTATTGATCAAGCCATTTTTTACAGTGTATATTTTATTGGACACAAATTTGGAAACGTTGGTGAGTGTAAGATGAGTCATTGATATTGTTGGTCTCTTTTTAATTACGAGAAGTTGTGTATATTATAAATTAGTATATCTGCTAAAATGAGAATAATGAGTTACATTTTTTTCAAGAAGTTGCTACACTGTAAAAAATTATTTAGAAAAAAAGTTACCTGGTTGCCTTAATTTTGAGTTCATTGAAATTAAAATTTTGAGTTAATACAATGAACATTTTTTGAGATTCGACAACCTTTATTAAAATATTATTAAAAGATTTTGTAAGCATATTGGGTAATTTTGTGTGTTTTATTTCTGATGTTGCAGTGAAACATGCCAAATAGTGCTATTTTCATGATTTATCAAAAAAAAAAAAAATGTATGTGGTTCTATTTATTAAACAAATTTCCTTCATTGTATCAACTCAAATTTTTAATTTCAATAAACTCAAAATGTTAAGGCAACCAGGTTACTTACTTTTTTAAGTTAAACCAACAAATACTAACAAAACGTTTTTACAGTGTAAAATTGGTAATATGGCAATAAGGTAAGATGATCATTTTCAAAAGCATATAATAAAAAAATCGAATTATTGTTTAAATGCTAAAAGGATCAAAGTCATCAGGCATGCAATTTAATTTACATTATACAAGTGGATTGCATTTAACAGTTTTGTTAAATTATTTTAACAACTTTTAGTGAGGATTACAGATGATATCGACATATATCATACATCACTAATACAGATGACCTCAAAATATATAAAATGCCTTACAAACAAAACTGTTACTAATGTCTGAATTTCCTTCAAAATTCACAACCTCCATCCACTCATGGATACATTTACATACACATGGAGAGAAACAAATACACACTTTCCTATTTAGAGCCTTTAAACACAGCTCACTGCACATTAATCATTAGATTGGTGTTGTGATCACTCTTTGGGACCGCGGGCCACGTTTAGCCACGTCTGTGTCTCAGGACCCCCGGGCTGGCTCCCTCAGTGCCTGTACCTGTGCCTCGATTATTAGCTCTGGATCCGGAGACTGTGGCTGATGTCTCCTCCTCCCCCCTCAGGGAGAGCCATAGCTGGGCTGCGAGATGAAGTCGAGCAGGGGTGGTGGGGAAAGGAGTGCTGGCTGTGCTGTAATTACTCCATTGATATTCCTTCCACAATAATGCTGTCACTGCTCATTTGCATAAGTGCTTCTCCACTCTCGCGGGAGCAGATGAGCACAGACAGAGGAGGAGAAACCTGGAGGAGTTTGGTTTTCAGTTCAGATTAACGGGTTCGGCTCACGCCGTCATCTGTCCTGATGTATTCCCCTAGAAATATACAGATATATAATGGTGTGGGCAGCAGTTGAATGCTGGACCATCAGTGTCAGGATGCTGATGTGATTATAACATATGTGAGGTGATGGTCTTCGAGTGGTCTTTCTTGGTGCAATGCAGCTGCCCTTGAATGCCAATTGAGTTCCCATGGCTTCATTGAAATTGTGATGTATTATTTCAGGAAACTCAACCAGTGTTGACTCTCGCTCTAATACCACTCTATCATGAGCATAACAGGTTAATAGCCCATAATGCAATAACATTTACACAAGAATACACCATGTCACCACGTGTTAATAGTTTATTACTCAACCTAGTCGCATGAAAATGTGTGCGAGATGGCCAAATCAGCAATTTAAACCTTAGACTATAAATCATGTCGTTTTTAGCACTTCAAATAATAGAACGTGGAATATTATATATATTTAAGTTTCAAATAAATATCATTGGAAAACATTTTACAAGAAAATACTATTTAAAATAGTAAATTTTGAGGAGGAAATTAACTACTATCATCACACAAACATGATTTCACTCAAGCTCAATTTAAGATTAAACAAGAGACAATCAACATTATTCAAGCATTATTCAAATGACTCTGTAGGCAATTGGATACTCCTTCAACCAATGAGACCACAAGAGAAGAGCATTATTCAAATGACTGTACGCAATTGGATACTCCTTCAACAAATCAGACCACAAGAGGCATGATTAACAATCATTATTCAAATGACTGTACACAATTGGATAGTTCTTCAACCAATAAGACCACAAGAGGTGTGATTAACAAGCATTATTCAAATGACTCTGTATGCATTTGGATAGTCTTCAACCAATCAGACCACAAGAGAGCACAAAGAGCATTATTCAAATGACTCTGTACAATTGGATAGTCCTTCAACCAATCCGACCACAAGAGGCATGCATTATTCAAATGGCTCTGTTCGCAATTGGATAGTCCTTCAACCAATCAGACCACAAGAGGCGGCATTAACAACCATTATTCAAATGACTCTGTACACAATTGGATAGTCCTTCAACCAATAAGACCACAAGAGGAGTGATCAACCTGATCAACTAGAATTATTCAAATGACTCTGTAGGCAATTGGATGCTCCTTCAACCAATCAGACCACAAGAGGCGTGATTAACAAGCATTATTCAAATGACTCTGTATGCAATTGGATAGTCCTTCAACCAATAAGACCACAAGAGGAGTGATCAACCTGATCAACTAGCAGACCACAAGAGGTGTGATCAACGGGCAATGACCCATAAATTCTCTATCCATCATTGTGTTAAACCCGCCAAAGCTGCCAGGTGGATAAACCAGTCTTTGATCGGTTCCCGCAAAAGTGTAACAGAAGCAGTAGAAATTAATGTACAGGTTTCCAGACTGAGCTGCAGGGCAAAATCAAATCACCATCAGATCAGGCTGGGTCTACCCAGTCTATGATTTCACTATACTCATGTATGATGTATGAACGTTACGGTTTAGTTGTAACTGAGCCCAATTTCTGAGTGAACTCTATTCAGCGAGTGAGGAAACCTGAAGTGGAGCTGAAACTGGAGTGATCACAGAACACTTTAGGTGGGGAGCAATATTTCCATCACTCCATTCCATTCACACACGGAACCCAACCAGCTACTGCTGGAGTGATCAAACATGTTTTCTCATACGGTTAACAAATCTATTTGTTTAACCCTGAATATAAGACCTTGTATGGCAGCCATCATAAACATCTGCATTGCCAAAATGGTTCCCGGTTTCTTTGACGGTGTGCATCCATCCAGTCTTGCCTGGACAGAGAGCATGCTGGGTAGATTTTGTGGATGTGTGCGCCCATGACAGGTCCTCCATCTTGGTAGCGGGAGGTGTTCGTAGCCTTTATTTAATGTCACTGATCTTCGCCTCGATGCTGACGTGATGAGCATTGGTCATTGGCTGTTTCTCCTCTATTGCTTTTTCCGAGCAGGCTGAGGCCTCGGCTCTCTCCCCTTGGAGTCAGGCCCTCGGGCTCCACATCATTTATTGCTGTCAAGAGTCAGGGAAAGAAAAAAAAGATGGGGTGATGAGTAGAGAGTGCGAGAGACGGGGAGAGAGAGCGAGAAGGCGAGGCAAAACAGGAGAGTGTAGCGATTCCAAGGGGGGCGCACAGAAGCGAAACAACCGATTTAGTCAAATCTCAGCTGTTGAATATTTAATGGAGCCTGCAGTGTTTATTTAGTTAGCCTGTCGATTTTTAGCACACTGTCAATAGCAGGCTCGCACGCCGGGCCCTGATGATCTTTAGTGTCTGTGCTCCCTGGGGTCCAGACGCTAAACACAATTATGGATTTTTTTTTTCCTCCCTCTCCCTTTTCTCTCTCTCCCCCACCACCGCAATGTGTTTGATATTTTTACTGATCTAATTTGCAATCTGGTAGTTTATTGTTTGGCATTTTAGTGGCGCTCAAGTGGCGAAGCAAATTCGATTTCTGCTCATAATTCTTTATAATGTCATTAATGCTGTTAGCGCACAGGCGCGGATCTTAAATAAAAAAAACTGAAACGTTGGGAATCTGTCCGCGGATGCACACATTCCTGCTTTTATTGTCTCTCCTCCCACTTTCATTTCACTCATTCGGTTTTTAATTAAAAATCCTTGCCTTGGTTTTCTGTCATTGTGAAATATGAAATTACAGTTGTATTGTATTTCAGAGTTAGTAACAGGAAGCTAAGCCTACGCTAGGATGTATAGCAACCCATCTCGCAGGCAGACAAAATGGGAAAAACATCACATAAGGAAAATAAAGGAATTATTGAATGAAAAAATGCTATTTTTTTCTTTTCCAAAGAAAAATATAGGAGGGGATTATTCATGCCACTGAACGTCTACAGTTAGGATTTGCATCAAAACAAGGTTACTTCAGATTCAAATCTCCAAACATTCTGAACGCTTACAGTTTTAGCAGTTCGTTTGATCGTTTTTATTATGCCCGTGCAAGCCATGCTAGACGCGTTTGAGCGCTAGCTGATGGGGAGCACACGGCAGGTTAATAGTGATGGTGTGCCGCGTGCTAATGGTGATGGTGTGCAGCTCTTGTGAGGGATCTATTTGCTGATGATGGATGAGCGGTAAGCCACCCAAGGCCTGCGATTTTCCACACTCGAGAGTCTGTCAGCTTTTTAAGTGGACGAGCACAATTAGCACTGAAACCAGAGCGCAGGCTAATCTGATGGCACGCTTGACAAACAGAGAGGCAGAGAGAGGGGGGAAAAGAAATGTGCTCTTTGCAACCAACCTGAAAAGAGATTAGAGCAATAGTTCCTGTCAACTATGACTGAGAATGCCAGGGATGGATAAGCATAATTGGGCATTTCGTCAACTGTGGGCACTGGAGGTTAATGTTTATGAAGTTGATTTTTATTTAAACGAATATAATTCTAAATATATTATAATGTATATTGATTGAGAGATTGATTGATTGATCTGCAAGATTTTTGTTTTTAGAAGAAGTCTCTTATTCGCACCAA